>NW_026459901.1:0-66502 GCF_021730395.1 Mercenaria mercenaria
CCTCTTTCGAAATAATTTACAAAAGTCTGAAAAATTTAATAAATAGTCCTGACATACCGAAACTAGCCAAAATCACATGCCGAACGGGATTCATGATGGATAAAAACATGAATTACTGAAGTTTATAAAATATCAACTTTCTTATTACTGAACCGAATTTAATAAAATTTACATGAAAATTTAAGTTATGAAATACAGAGAAACATGAGAGGTATTTTGTGCGTGAAATCTGACATTTACCTCAATAACTCAAAAATTTACAAAAAGATGATGCAATACCTGCATTTACACTACAGATACAATAAGGCCCGTATGTTAGTTTGTGACATATGTAGTAAATACAAAAACATTGTTGAATTTTCATTTGTTCAAGATATATATGTATGCTGTTTTACAAATATTTCTATTTGCATGTATCACAATTCTGGATAATTATTTTTGACAAAACAGGGGGTAGTGCAGAATGAGATACCCCATCCTTCTTTATTAATGAGTCTAAGACATTCGAAATGATATGAGACAACAAAAAGCTATTTTACTAAAGTCTTATCAATTTAGAGTGTTTTTGTAATTGAGTGTTTTCCATGACTGAGACGTTTTATATTATGACAGCCTTGCATCGTATGGCAGGGTTTTCTCTGACTGGACCTATAAAGTTTTCTTATACTTCTTCCGATTGAAGCTTCTTATGAGGCATGTTTCCTGATTGGGATCCTGTCCGTAATTAGCCCGTGTCCATGAAAAATCGAACATTGAATACGGAGACAGATACGGAAAAATGGAATTGGACCAAGTAAAGTTTTACATGTGCGATTTTTCACGGACATTGACACGGACGCGAATACTAACTCGGACCACGGATCGCGGATAAATGGAATGTACTTAAACTTGCCAAAGTATGAACGTATACGTTATTAATACAGGATGTAATCGAGTAGAAACAAAATTGTTTATATGACAAATAAACTTATGAGATTGGGTCGGCATCCGCTTGGAGAAACTCCAGTGAAGAACTATTGATAATGTAACAGCCGAAAACGCAATTGAGACCATAAGTACATCATTAATATAAGACAACAGGGCCAAGGTGGCCCTATGTCGCTCACCTGTGTAACACCATAACAGTGGAAACATGTTTTACCATGTGATTTCATGGAGACAAATATTCTGACCAATTTTCATTAAGATTGAACCAAAAAGTCTGGCCTCTTGAGTGTTAACAAGCGTTTTCTTTGATTTGACCTAGTTACCAGATACCAGATTTATATAGCGCCCTTTTCATGATCAGTTTCACGTTCAAAGGCGCTTTACATAGTTCAAATGCAGCCACACAGGGCGCATAATTCATCCCCTACTAGTACAGATACAGGGCGATCTGACCAGAGGGACAGAGTGAAACAAAGCCCCCATGACAGAGAGATCAGAAATCAGATACAGGCTTGTCCGGCTAACTTAACCTAGCTCGTTGCGAATAGACAGTCTGGTTCTTTAACGTGCCCAGTGTATAGCTCTGATACACACAAGGATTGCCTGGGTTCCTGACCAGTACACCTCTAGTTGGGTGGGAAACACTAAAAAGCGTTTCTGAAAATTCCCGAGTAGCTGCCGGGGATCGAATCCCCGACTTCAGGATTGGAAGGCCAGTGTGCAGACCACTGAGCTATCCGCCCACCTATTTTTCCCCCACGTCACCCATGAACTTGTCCAAAATTCCATGAAAACAAACATTCCGACAAAGTTTAGAGAAGATTGATTAAAAAAGTGGCCTCTACAAACTTTTCCTATGATTTGACCTAGCGACCTAGTTTTTGACCCAACATGACCCAGATTTGAAAATTATCCAGGAATTTATGAGAACAAACATTCTGACCAAAATTTTATGAAAACAGAATAAAAAAATGTGCTCCCTAGGATGTAAACAAGCTTATTCTTTGATTTAACCTGGTGACCTAGTTTTTGACCCCACATGACCCAGATAAAATTTCCTACGATATTTAATGCAGACAAACATTCTGACCAAGCTCATGCACATCAAATGAACAAGAGCGTTAGCAAGCTTTTCCTTTGATTTGTCTTGGTGACCTTGTTTTTGACCCCATATGACCAAGTGTCAAACCTGGCCTAGGAATCATCAAGGTAAACATTCTGACCAAGTTTCATGAAGAAAGGATGGTAAATGTGGCCTGAAGAATGGTAACAAGCTTTTCATTTGATTCGACCTTATGACCTACTTTCTGACCCCATATAACCCAGTTTCGAAACTAGCCTAGATATTATCAAGGTAAACAATCTGACCAAGTTTCAAGAAGATAGGATCGTAAATGCGGCATCTAGGTTGTTAACAAACTTTTCCTTTGATTTGACTTGATGACCTAGTTTTTGACCCGAGATTACCCAGTTTGGATCCTAGATGTCATCATTATAATCATTCTGTGCAAGTCTGTATAAAAATCAAAGCATAAAATTTAATGAAACCTCTATATGGCTGAAAGGGCCAAAATAGAAAATAGGGCAGTAACGCATAATGGAATCTAGCCAGTTTTCATAAGGAACTGAGATCTTATTGTGACTTAAGATGTGTGTAAAATATGTATTAAAATCAAACATAAAATGTCACTTCTATCGTGTTCAGAAGGTAAAAATTACCGAGTTTTGGCTCTTTCAGGGGTCGATCAGGGGACATAACTCCAGAACCTATGATTCGATCTGACAGATTCATCATGGAATCCAAGATTTATTGTTGTTGAAGATATTTTGCAAGTTTGTATTAAATCAAACCGTAAATGAAGTCTCTATGTGACTGCAAAAGGCAAAATAGCAAATTTCAGCCACTTAAGGGGCCATAACTCTTCATCCCAAGACGGGATCTGGCCAGTGTTTGAAAGGAACCGAGATACTATACCAATACAAGTTTTGTGCAAGTTTGGTTATAGCTGATTGCAAAATGTTGTTTCTATCGTGTTCGCAGTACAAAAAATAGCCAATTTTAGCACTTAAAGGGGCCATAACTTGTAACCCATGATGGGATCTTGCCAGTTTTCAAAAGAAACTGAGATATTATACCAATACAAGTTTTATGCAAGTTTGATGTAAGTTGAATACAAAATGTGGTCTCTATCGTGTTCACAAGCCAAAAATAGCAAATTTTGGCCCTTTAAGAGGCCATAACTCTGAAACCCATGATAGGATCTGGCCAGTTTTCGATAGGAACCGAAATATTATGCCTATACAAGTTATGTGCAAGTTTGATAAAATTCAAGTATAAAATGTGGTTTCTATCGTGTTCACAAGGAAATTGTGAACGGACGAACGACGGACGGACGGGCGGACGACGGACGAAGGGTGATCACAAAATCTCATCCTGTCACTGAGCTAAAAGCAAAGAAAAGGTTTGCACAGAAAGATATCGGTAGTTGTACTTCAATGATATTTTATCATGGACGGTCATAGTCCCCTGGTTAGAAATCGGTGTTAGATAATCAATCATGCCACAACATGGACATATTCACATAGATATAGATAAAGAAAAACAATATATAATTTGAGTAAAGAAGGAAGGTTATTTCATGAAAAAATAAGAGTGCGGAATGGTTAGGGAATGTAAAATCGTTTCTACGGTATAATAGAGCAATGCACTATGTCAAATATCTGCTTGTGTTGTTGAAACTTAGAAACTGTAGAGTAGACTCTTATGCTGTCAAAGAGTACTGTTCGGATTTGTTGTTGTTGTTGTTGTTGTTGTTGGGTTTAACGTCGCACCGACACAATTCAGGTACTATGGCAACTGTCCAGCTTTCAAGGTGAAGGAAGATCCCAGGTGCACATTCATGCATTATTTCATCAGGGGCGGGCACCTGGCTAGAACAACCGACCATCCGTAAGCCAGCTGGATGGCTATCTTACATGAAAATTTCAACTCGCCGAGTGAGGCTCGAACCCACACCGGTGAGGGGCAAGTGATTTAAAGTCAGCGATCTTAACCATTCGGCCACGGAGGCTTCCAGTACTGTTCTGATACCGGTGAACTTGCATATAAAACGGTATGTTGTTTCAATGCGACCACATGTATAGAGATGCAAAAGAATAATGTTTATCGCAAATTAGTTGTGGTTGAGACCGCTATAATCAGTTCTAAGACGGATGTGAAGACCATGTGCTCGCAAGACACCAAGGTAGAAAAACAGTTGCCATTTGGTTTGTTGGTATTTAGGTATGATTTGAAAGTCTAGACTTCTGATCTCTTCCGCCTCGCTGGGTAGGGTATACCGGCTGTCAACTGCAGAGGGAAGAAAGGAATATATGTACTGCACAGTGTTACCAAGGTCATTGAGATTGGCATCATTTTTCAACCCCATTTGTGTAATATGTCCTATCTTATCAGAGACAAGGGACGATAGGAAATCATGGATGAGTCCATTTACCATGTTAAAGAAGAGAACAAATTTATGTTTGCGTCGCCTTCCTTTAGCGGTTTCTATCCTGTTTCTTGCTGTAAGTAACAAATGGAGCATAGTACGACAAAAGACAATACAGAAGCCTCGTTTTGAATTTTCTGAGACATGTTTCTAGGGCGCAAACACGACAACACGAAAACACGAAAACTCAGCAAAAACCTAATTTGTCAGGTTTCCGTGTTGTCGTGCTGGCGGGGCGAAAACACGGAAACACGTGTGACATGACAAATTTATCTGTCTAGTTTTTGTGTTGGTGGGTATAAATATGTCGTGTTGGCGCCCTTTATTTGTCGTGTTTTCGTTTTTTTTTGCCCTGCCGATACCAAAACACGACAAATACCCTATCTGTCGAGTTTCGTGTTGTCATGTTTTCGCCCCGCCCACACGACTAGGCGAAAAAACGACAAATACTTTTCATACATCTTTTTTAAAACGTAGAGTTATTCTGAAATGAATGGCAAAGGGTTTTAGAAGCATTTTTCATTCTATTCCAACGAATCGTCAATTTAGAATCTATTTATATTCACTAAATCTGCACTAGGAGATCTGATATTATAAAGCAGTACAATAATATGTTAGATGCCAGTTATCGTTTTAAGAATACAGAGTGTATGTATAACAGACCCGGTTCCAGAAATATTTCACTGGGGTGCGATGAGAGGCAACAGTTAAAGAATGAAGGCGGCACCGGGAAACTGAATGCGGTTCGGTACGAAGTGGGTAACCCCTCATGTAAGGTACGTCAGGGCGTGTCCGCCTGGAAATGTTTAAAGTATTTGAATAAAATGGTGGCCCATGCTGCATTTTTAGTCCAAATTTTGAGGTACGGGGGTTAATCTCTCCTGACAGTTGAATCACAGGGTCTATTTCTTGTCATTTTTGAAATATAGTGGTCCCTGCTGCATTTTGTCAAAACCTTAAGGTACGGGAGGGGTCATATGGTATTCCCAAGGACATTTTTGAAATACAGGAATGCAGTGGTGGCCTCTGGTGCTTTTTGGCTCTTTATTGTGAGAAAATCTTAGTTCTTTTACCAGATATTCTGGCTTGATTCAAGCTGACAAGCCCGTTACGTACCCTGTTAACATTAGATTGTAGTTGAGTAGCTGTTGCAACAGAAGATGCTACGATCAAGAACAAACGATAAGCCTTGAGGGACACTGTCTTGTATTTTGGTGATGCTCTTGGAATAACAACCCGTTGACAACTTAAAACACCAACGCAGCAGATTCTCACGGACACCTCCGCTAAACGAAGCCCAAAGCACGTAGACGTTCAGACACACATGCACGCACGCAAAGTTTCGGTTCTGCGGGTTCCGCGTTGGCCGAGTAAAATTTTACTCGTAAGTTATAAAGTACAAAAATACTACTGATACAGATATACATTAAATCTCAATTTAAGGCTATCAAATATATGATCGTCTGCGTATGTGGAGAGACAATTAAGTCATAATTTTGTTGTGTAGGCTTTTTTAAGCGCGCTATAAATATCTGCTACCTACGCAATAGTAAAGACAGTGTTTCGAAAACAGTGCATATAATTTTGTTATTTGACCTGTTGCCGGACGTGTAGTCTTAACACTCTCGGTATATGTCGTCTGTTTCCGTATTTTATTGCATGGGGTTATCTCCACTGGAACAAGAATTTGAGAATGTAAAAATGTATGTTGTCACAACGCATCATAACGCACAGCTAAATTTATATGTAAGCATCAAAACTCCTTCATTTAAACGTTTTAGTAACCGCTTATATTCTTTTCATCAGTTAGCATACACGGTTGACACTACAAAGAAGACACAATGCAAGTAACCACTAGTAAGATGAATGATGGATGTAGTTTGTCATATCATAGCAGGTCTGAAAGCAACACGGACATTTTAGAACAAGAGCGCCAAGATGGCCCTAGGTCGCTCACCTGAGAAACACACCATAATAAACCATAACAGTGTAAACATGTTTGACATAGTGATTTCATGGAAGAAAACATTCTGACCAATTATCATTAAAATTGGAGCAAAACAAGTATTTTCTTTGATTTAACCTAGTGACCTAGTTTTTTGATCCTAGATGAACAATATTCGAACACGACCTAGATTTCATCAAGGCTATCATTCTGACCATATTTCATGAAGATTAATTGAAAAATGCACCCTCTATCGCATACACAAGGTTTTTCTTTGATTTGACCTAGTGACCTAGTTTTTTAACCCAGATAACCCATATTGGAACTTAATCTAGATTTTATCAAGGCTATCATTCTGACAAGATTTCATGAAGATCAGTTGAAAAATACAGCCTCTATCACATACACGGTTTGATTTAACCTAGTGACCTATTTTTTGACTACAGATAACCCATATTCAAATTCTACCTAGATTTTATCAAGGCAATCGTTCACACTTACTTTCAGGAAGATCAATTGACAAAAAAAAAACAGCCTCTGTCGCTTACGCAAGGTTTTTCTTTGATTTGACCTAATGACCTACTTTTTGACCCCAGATGACCCATATTTAAATTTGACCTAGACTTTATCAAGGCAATCATTCTGACCAAATTTCATGAAGGTCAGTTGGAAAATACAGCCTCTATTGCATACACAAGGTTTTTCTTTGATTTGACCTAGTGATCTACTTCTTGACCTCAGATGACCAATAATCAAAAGCAACCTAAATTTTATCAAAGCAATCATTCCGACCAAATTTCATAAAGATCAATTGAAAAATACAGCCTCTATCGCATACACAATGTTTTTCTTTGATTTGACCTAGTAACCGAATTTTTGACCCCAGATAACCAATATTCGAACTTGACCTAGATTTTATCAAGGCAATCATTCTGACCTAATTTCATGAAGATCAATTGAAAAATATATCCTCTATCGCATACAAATTTTTTTCTTCGATTTGACCTAATGACCTTTTTTTGATCCCAGATGATCCATATTCAAACTTGATTTAGATTTTATCAAGGCAATCATTCTGTCCAAACTTCATGAAGATTAATTGAAAAATACAGCCTCTATTGCATACACAAGGTTTTTCTTTGATTTGACCTAGTGACCTACTTTTTGATCCCAGTTAATCAATAATCAAATTCTTTCTAGATTTTATCAAGGCAATCATTCTGACCAAATTTCATAAAGATAAATTGAAAAATACAGCCTATATCGCGTACACAAGGTTTTTCTTTGATTTGACCTAGTGGCCTAAGTTTTGACCCAAGATGATCCATATTCGAACTTGACCTAGACTTTATCATAGCAATCATTCTGACTTAATTTCATGAAGATCCATTGAAAAAATATAGTCTCTATCACATACACAAAGTTATTCTTTGATTTGACCTAATGACCTACTTTTTGATTCCAGATAATTCATATTCGAACCTGACCTAAATTTCATCAAGTCAATCATTCTGACCAAAATCCATGAAGATTAATTGAAAAATACAGCCTCTATCGCATACATAAGGTTTTTCTTTGATTTAACCTTGTGACCTAGTTTTTGATTCCAGATGGCCCATTTTGAAACTCGGCCTAGATTTTATCAAGGTAATCATTCTGACCAAAATTCATGAAGATTATTGAAAAATACAGCCTCTATCGCATACACAAGGTTTTTCTTTGATTTGACATAGTGACCTAGTTTTTGAACCCAGATAACCCATTTTCAAACTCGGCCTAGATTTCATCAAGGTAATCATTCTGACCAAATTTCATGAAGATCAGTTGAAAAATACAGCCTCTATCGCATACACAATCTAAATGTTGACGGACAGACGACAGACAGACAGACGACAGACGACGGACGCCGGACATCGAGTGATCAGAAAAACTCACCTGAGCATTGCTCAGGTGAGCTAAAAATGTAGTAAGCACAGATCATTTCTCACAATTAAGCATGTATGAATGTCAGAAAGGAACACGTAAACGTAGGATGCACAAATGGTCATGTAACAATGCAAAATGGAATGTCCAAATGAAGCATGTGAACATGAGAATCACAAATGCATACATGTAAATCGCAAGATTGGATGTAGGAAAGCACAATGCAGTTTTTGCCCTAATTCTGTTCCATAGAATTTCACTATCTATTCGAATGTGACTTTTTCAGTGTGAGTAGAAAAAAGTTCATGCCAAAATATTATTTTAACCATCCTAGTACATTCAAACTAGCTGATCTTATGAATTGCAAACTTAAGGTAAAACTTTATTAAACTAGCATTATTTTGTAAGATCATTTTGTCCCAGTTTAAATTACACTGATCTCATAGTTTAACCTGTACGAAATTTTACAGCTGTAAAATACCTGTATTTGTGTTCAAAATTATTATTTCAAATTTACACATGTAGATTTTACATTGATCTTGCAGCTGTAGATTTCAAAACGACTGTAATACAGGTCGAAATATGCAAATGAGATACAGCTGTAAAAAAATCTTACAGCTGTAAAATTAAAAAAAAACGTTGAAGCTGTAAATATGCCTAAAGTTACAGCTGTATAAAATTTACAGGTGGTGAAAAAAGAGGGCATTATTAAAATAATAAAGCTGACGTACAAATAGTTTTAGGATTATTTTTAATTCCCTAGAATAGGTAGCAATTACTGCAACAATAACAAAATAAATAATATAGTAAGTAAAAAACAAAATGTATTCTGTTTACAGTATAGCAATTACAAAATTCAAGAGTATGAAACAAGGTAGAAACTATGCATCAGATCTTGTTTATAAAACTTTCTTTGTCATGAAAACATATAACAATCTTGTCATTATGACTTTTAAACTCATCAGCTTCAATTATAGTGTAAATAGTTAATATATATACTTAAACATGTCCTTTTATAACTTTATCAGATTATTAAACATTTGCACTTACTCCACAACGGTTAAAATTCCAATATTTTAAATGAAATGGTGCCTCTGTGAATTTCAGTTATATCCCGCCAAAATGCATTAAAGATGGCTGACAATACTCATTTTACCCTCCAAAAAATGTTACAGCTGTAATTTTGAGCGTGACCATTTTACACCTGTAACTTTCAACTATTTTTTACAGCTGTATTTTTGAGACCTGCATGTTTTACACCTGTAAATTTCACATGTATTTCTGGTCATAATTTCAACTTAAAGGTCTTATACAGCTGTAATTTCAAAATACAGGTCTTTTACAGTCGTTTCACAGCTGTAAAACAGGTCCTATTTTCGTTCAGATGGATGCACATGTGTAACTTTTAGAAACAGTAACTTGATATACAGCTCTATTATTAGATATACATACAGTATGCTGCATTGTTGTTTTGTATACTTAACAGTGTAGGTTACAACACACTAAATAGCTGTTCTTCTTCAATCTATATAAATTTGACATATTTCCAATGGCCGCAGCACACATCAGAACCTATTTTAAATGTCTGTAACTTACGTTTTCTTGAAGAATGTGTCAGTGCTGAATAATTTGTTTTAAAAAGTGGGTTGATGCAAGAAAAATATTTTCAGTCAAACACACAAACTGTAAAATCAGCTAAATAATGAGACCCAAAATTAAAATGGTGGTGTATGATCTAAGTTTCGATGAAAAATTTTGCAATGTTGTTATTTCATTAGAAAATGCTATCTACATGTCTATCATAGATCTGTAATCTGTTTGATTTTAGCACAAAAAAAATGCAAAGAAAATAAGGAAAACAACTCTGCAGAGCAAAAAAGTATCTGAGGACTATTTGTATCCGCAATTATGCTACCATTTTCTTTCTATTTAGTGTCTGTATGCCTGTAGGATATTTCTTTTATAAAATTTTCCTTGTTTAGAGATGTTGTTAATTTAGATGTTATCTTACAAAATTTTCATATTCGCATGACGTAGCTGATATAGGTGCTCAAATACACGACTGGTTTCATATAAACTGAAAGTGTGTAAGTTTAAACATTAACGGTACAAATACTGTAATTATGTTTTTACGCTATAATTCCTGAAAGCAGCTTTTACCGTCAAAATCACGGTTTGGCCTGTAAAAAAAGGAAACGTTCTGTCCTGTAAAATTTACAGTAAAAGTTCTGGAAACCAGCTGCCAGGATTTTTATCGTAAATCATTAGAGTATGTTTTTTTTTTACAGTTCAGTGTTGGCGTTCACTCTAAGTTCGAAATGGAATATACAATATACAAGTATACAATTTGCTGTATTTGATTTGATACTCTTGAATCAATATATAGTTTTCTTTTTCATCTTTGGTTACATTATCTTTGAAATATTGCAAGCAGTCTATTGTGTTGTTATCAAAATTTGTTATATTTTGATATCAAATACGTCCCAGTTTTGAAATCCTATACCATATTTACGATGTTTCCCTCTAAAAATGCATTTTATCCTCAAGTCTTTATTACATTCAGTGCACCTAAACGTTACATAAATTTATCTTTAAATTTAAATAACACTATCCTTAAAGTACAGAAACCCGTATATTGCGCTAGATCTAGTAAGTTATAATTCATTTAATACACGTACTGCCATCAAATATAAATTTTAAAACAGTCACATCATCTTGTTTGTTTTGGGTTGTTTAACACCGTTTTTCAACAGTGTTTCAGTTATGTAACGGTGGGCAGTTATTATTATTATTATGCCCTTTTCATGATAAACACGTTCAAAGGGCGCTATATTCATCGTCTACTAGTACAGACACAGCAATCTGACCAGTTGGACGGAGTGGGACAAAGACCCCAGAACATAGAGAGAGAAATCCTTTAAGATACAGGCCTGTGCGGCTAACATAGCCTAGCTCTTTACGAATAGACAGTGTGGTTATTTAACGTGCCTGGTGTATAGCACCGATACACGCGAAGCCATGTTTCCGGGGATGTACCAGCACTGGCGGATATACTCAAGAATATCTAAAATAATTCCAGTGCCTGGACCGGGATTCGAAGCCCGGATCTATGGATTGACAGTCAAGCGTGTTACCAGTAGACCACCTGACCACTGGTTAACCTAACCGGCGAATTACCTAATCTTACCTGCGTTCCTGGATTCTGTACCAGTACAAACATTTTCTCCGCAAGTAGCTTCTAACTTCCCCACAAGAATTAGAGGTGGAGGACGAATGATTTCAGACATCATGTCTTTTATAAAATCGTCATGGAGAACACAACCTCGCTCGGGGATCGAACCCACGACCCCGCGATCCTTAGATCTACGCTGTCCCTATGGAGCTAAACGGGCGGGAGTTCTATGAATAAACATAGCAAATATATGAAATAGATATATATATATATATATATATGATCAAAAAAAGATGTTATATAAACTGTTTACATTTTTAAGAAACAAATATGTCGTAAATATTTATCTTAATAAAGCAATGTTCTAATATAAAAGCGAAAACGGATAAAACGTCTACTCACCGAGAACTCCTACACGCAAGGGTTTATTAGGAAATTGTACATGAACGTATATACAGCACAGGCAATCCTTTTAAAAATAACTAGTAGCTGCAGTTTTTACTGAAAAACTACAAGCTACAATATCGGTATGTATATTCCGTAATGCTAAATATTTATATTTATAAAGACACAAAATATAACTACTACCTGTTATCATAAAGTTTCCCTTCGAAAATATAAATACTACACTATCAAAGTTAAACTTAGATATTGTCTCAGTACACAGTCTACCGTCACGTCTTTCAACCACTACCTTTGTATCTTAAATCACTTACAAATAGTTGTCTGTAACAAATGTACTAGATTCTCAGTACTGAACCACATTTTTTACACAAATACGCATACAGCTATTTACTACAATATATGCGATTGCAGCTCAATCGGTAAAACATGAAAACGGTATTCCGAGCCCTGGGTTCAAGTCCGGTCTGCACATTTTCTTAGGGTGCTCAACTTTGGATTCGTAACGACATTGCAAGGGTAAAGGGTAAGACTTCGTTGACTGAATTTCTAAAGTTCCCACTTATATTCGGGAAAAAATTTCAAACAAGGCAGGATAATTCTTCATAGTATATTAGAAATAGTGCAGTTGGCGGCTTGGTAGGTCAGTCCAGTCGGTAAAACAGTTTAATGTCATGCACTATTGTGTTTTTATAAAATTCTGAATCTGCCGGCAGTGGTTCAATGCGCGACATTTCTCATTTTAAACGGTTATTAGTTTGTTTGTTTTTTTGTGTTTGAAAAAAAGCAAAAAGTATAAAACATAACATACGTTATGTAGGTTGTGCACACAAAACGTACCGAAAAGTGAAAAGCACTTTTTACTAGGCTTGTACTTTTGATGCAACAAGTATATATTGAGATATTTTAACCAGAATTGATATTCGTAATCTTTCGATTAAAGAAAAAATGAATGTTTTGATTAATTCCGACCCAAGAACGTCGGATGACTTTATCATAATAGAAGAAGAATGATTTATTCTTAACCCCAATATTATGAAATAGTTAAAATATTAAAAATATTGATACTTGACCTATAACAAGTGTGAGTCAAATGTGTGTCCTGATTCCTATTTTCTTGTTTGTACTGTAAATCTCATACACTTAAGATTAAATACAGCCTATATGTAACTTTTTCCCAATTATTCTAAATTTCACATACGTAAGGTGAAATACAGCCTATATATGTTAATTCTGCCGTAAAAAGTCTCATCGTACTTGAATTCAGTGTTGTTATATTTGCTGGTCCTTTGGAGGCATGAAGTACTTTCAATATCTTTGTAATATTCCCCGCAAGTAGCTTCCATGTGCAACACCCCTCATGTCCGGTGCTAAGGGTCCGAAGTGTGTTGCACTTCTCATTACCTCTAATGAATAGACTCCATAAAACCGAGTCTGCTATTAAAGTGCTTGGTTGCATCTATCCTTCCAAGAATCTTCTGACAGATTTTATTACTTATTCCCAATTACTGTGAATCTCCTACACTTAAAGTGAAATACAGCCTGTAAGTTACTTATTCCCAGTATCTGTATATCTCACTATCAGGGCGAAAAACAGGCTGTATGTTACTTATTCACAATTACTGTAAATCTTATACACTGGATGTTACATACAACCTATATATCACGTACTCCGAGTTTATGTAAATCTCAAACACCTATCGAGAAGTATAACCTATTTGTAACTTATTCCTAATTATTGTTAATCTCATACCCTTGATGTGAAATATAGCCTTGAAGTTATCTATTCCCATTTACTGTAAATCTCATACACATAAAGCGAAATACAGCCTGTACATGTATAAGGTGAAATACAGTTTGTATGTTACTTATTCCCAGTTACTGTTCATCTCATACACTTAAGGTAAAATGCAGCATTTAAGCTACTTATTCCAAACTACTGTTAATCTCATAAACAAGGAGTTATACAGCCTTTTTGTTAGCTATTCACAATAAATGTACATCATATACCCCTTAGGTGAAATACACTCTGTACATATATAAAGGTGAAAACCGTCCGTATGTTATGGTCCGAGAGCTCACGGACTTTTATTGTAACAATTGAGACCAAAAGGAGTCTATACATTTTTGGAAACAATATTTTATATCCTCCATGAAAACCCATTTTTTATGTGTCAAAGCCGTGCCTATCTACATTTTGTTCACTTATGTTTGTGATAGGGGAGGCAAGACTCACTTGTAAAAAATAAGGGGGTAGGGTAAAGTTTACGTCTGCCAGACTTTCCACTGTTTAATTACAATAACAATTGGATTATCAGTAAATGTATATATGTCAGACAGTGACAGCAATAAGAAATTCATCAAAATGGAATGAAGGGCAAACTTGATATTCAAGGTCAAAGGACAAATTCATGTGAAAATCACAAAATTTGGCCTATTTGAAAAACTTACTTTTATTTTCAGAAAATAGTTTGTTATCATTAGCCAGCCACTCATCTTCACCTAATTTGATGTATATATCAGTAAAACTCAGAAATACAAATATCATTGCAAAAGGTCAAGGTCAGCCCTGATAATTGAAGGTCAAAAGTCATTTTCATGTACAAATGTCAAAACTGTTACAATTACCTTTTCTAATCTGTTTAATATGTCTTCACATTATCAGTCGCTGAAGTTAATTCATTTTAATGTCTGTATGTCAGGCAAAGTCATCAGTGCAAATGTAACCCCAAAACCACCAAGGATAAAGCTAATATCGGAGGTCAAAGGTCAAATTTGTAGGGAAAAAATGCATAAATAGCTCCCTTTTTAAAAATAACAGATACTTTTTTACATCCTTAGCAACTGTTCGAGATTTAGTTTGATGTATATATGTCCCATAATGTCAATAATAAAATATAATTCGGAATGAGGCAAGTTTAAATGTGGTATTAAGGGTCAAAGGTCATTTTCAAGAAAAGGGATGAAAATAAAGCTCTTTAACTTTTCTCTTTGTTGATAATACCTTGCCGATATTAGTCAATGATATCTGTTCATTTTCATGTATAAATGTTAAGAAACGGCTGGTATGCACATACAATTTCAAAACATTCAAGGTTAACCAAAATATCAATGGACAAAGGTCAAAAGAGTGAGTAAAATGTTGCAATAATATCACCTGTCTTTAATAATTATTTTTGTTTAAAAGTATTTTTTGTCATGTTAGCAACAAATTTATGTTCATTTTAATGTATATTGTAAGACGATGATATAAAAGAGAAAATAAGTCAAGGTCAAAACTTGTTTAAAGGTCAGGGGTCATTTTTACATAAAAGGTCAAAGTCTTACCCATTACTATGTTAAAAAAAAATCTTGTTGTTGCAATTCACTGTTAGCAATTTATTTTAATATATACATGTCAAAGAAGGGCGGCAATTTAGGTCTTAAGTCTTGAATTAGTAAAATTCAAATGTGATATTAAGGTTCAAAATGTATTTTTAAGTTAAAAAAATGAAAAGATAGCTCTTTATTTTTTCTCTTTGTTGATATTAGTCAATGATATCAGTTCTATTTAATGTGTAAATGTTAGGCAATATCTGGTATGCACATACAATTTCAAAACATTTAAGGACAATCATAGTATCAAAAGTCAAAGGTCAAAAAAGTGTGTAAAATGTTGCAATAGTATCACCTGTTTGTAATAATTATTTTTGTTTAACAGTAATTGTTTTGTAATTTTAGTAATTGATCGTTGTTCAATTTACTGTATATATGTCAGGCAATGTTATCAAAGAGAAAATATGTCAAGGTCAACCCTGGTATTGAGGGCTAGGGGTCATTTTTGTATAAAAAATACAAAATGCAGCATACTTACACATTATTTTGTTCTAAGATAGCTTGTTATTATTCATTGTTTCCAATTTACTTTAATGTTTACCTGTTTAGCAAGGTAAGCAATGTCGATCTTATCCCAGTAAGTCAGAAGTAAACCTTTTAATTAAGGTCAAAGGTCAAATTTGTGTAAATGTAAAAAATTCGCAGAAAGCAACATTTCTGCTGATTTTTCTTTATTGATTTAGGGTATATTTGTCACAAGTAAAACTGATCATTATTCATCTTAAAATATCTAAAACAGGCAATATCACTGTTGAAATGATAATGAAAAATAGTTCAAGGTGAAATATTAAAGGTCAACGGTCATTTTCATGTAATAATTCAAAATACAGCATATTTATTTATTTATTTTTACGAAGACATTTCATTCGGTTTTTTTTTCATTGAAAATATTTTTTCTTATGTACAATTGTAAGGCAAAATCAGCAATGCAGATCTAATTTCAAAAACAGTGACTACTAAAGTTAAACTCAATGGTTATAGGTCAACTTTGTGTCAAAGATCGCATTTGTGCAATACTTTTCGTTGTTTATAAATGTTTTGTCATGAAGATATCGTCAGAGATGAGTCCATAGATCAGCCCTGTTAATGGCTTAGAGTTATTTTCGGGTAAAATTCAAAAGTTAGCACTGTTATCTTATTTCTTTGTTAAAAAGATATCTTGTCGTTATAACTTGATGTTAATTCATTTTTATATTGACCTTTACCTTCTTGTTTACTGCGTTTCAGCTTCTTATGGCCGTTTTTTTTTTATATTTTAAGGTTAGATGCGGCAATGAAATGTTCCGTATTCTGGCATCTCCCCACAGCTTGGTATCAAATGCGATGTCTGTGGTCCAAACTTTCTGGCGTGCTTCTTCCAGATAGGAACAGCTAAGCTCTGCAGGATATAGAATGGTGTCTTTTTGTTCCTCTAATCCGCACTGGTATTTAGCTGTCTCTGCAGCACCCAGCTTCTTCATATGTTTTTTTTTTTCAGGCCACGGTGTCCAGTGCACAGATGGAGGGTAGTTGTTTAGATGTGCCTGGTTAGCTTGTATAGATTGTCATGATGGGGCAGGTAGACTCGATTTATGTTCTTCCGGTCTGACGCAAATGTGTTCTTCGGTAGAGTCTGAGCACCTCTGTATGAAGTTGGAGGTTGGGGCTGTATTTGTTTGGTTGTTTCTTTTGCAAGTTTGTCTGCAGCTGCATGCCCGCCTATGCTCACATGTGCAGGAATCTACTGAAATGCTACGTTTGTGCTCAGACAGAAGATAGCAGCTGTCTCATTAAGATGTCTGGTGTACCTGCTGAGAGAGCCTTAATAGTTGATTTGGAGTATGTTAGGAAATCAATCTTCTGTGCCTTTTCTCTTCGCTCATGCAGTTGAAGTGTGGTCGATGTGAGGGCTTGCATCTCGGCCCTGAAGTTTGAGCATTTCTTGCCGACTGGATAAGAAAGAGTGAGAGTGGAGCTGCCTGGATATTTGACGTAGGCACCACTCCAAGCATTCTGGACTGTTTTTTCATTAATCCATTAATATATGCTTGGATCAAGGAGTGTGCTGGATAGCGGTCATTGATCAATTCTATCGTCAGAGATTGTTGGTGAGACTGATGCTGTTTTTTGTTTCCTTTTCCTTTTTTACTTCTGGCACCTCCAACCTGATCTTCGAAGCACAAAGTCTAGGAACCTATCGTTCGGGTACAAGCGGCTCTGCTTCTGCGTCCAGTGTTGTTGCTTTCCCTTTTTGTAGTTTTTTGGCGATATGACTGAGACTGTCGTATCAGTCCGTTCTTAGTATTGCTCTCGAGTTTTGAGTGGAGTGGATGTGATGGTAATATCTTTGCCTTCCCTACGTGCACAAGGGCTTTTGTACTCTCGTCTTGTCTGTAATAGCTCAAGATTAACTGTCTTTTCCATTTATTTTATTAGAGTTGTTTTCATTGGTAAGAGAGTTATCCTCAGGCCTAATGTTGAACCTTGTCTTGTTTATCTTTACTGGTTTAAGAAGCGATTACCCGTGAGGTGGACGCGTAGTCTGTAAATGGCAGAAATGTGTCTGTGAACGCTTGCAGTAGGATCTTTGCATTGGCTTCTCAACGAATTCCTTGAAGATCCTCATCTTCGACCTTGATAGACCTTAACTAGTTTTTCATTATTAAGAAAGAATGATATCTGTTATATATACCTTAAAACGAGTAATGATCAGTCATTTGTTTTGACAAAAATATCCTAAAAAGTGAAGAAAAATCATTGTAAAAAATGCTATTTTTGCTTATTTTTACAAAAATGTGACCCTTGACATTTTATGATAGGTTTAGTTTTGACTTAAGACCTATATTGATGCCCTTGTTTGACATGTATGCATTACAATAAATTGCTAACAGTTAATTGTAACAACAAGCTATTTTTGAATATGGTAATGAGTAAGATACTACTACTTTGATGTTTTATGCAAAAATGACCACTGACCTTCAAACCAGGTATGTCCTTGACTTATTTTCTCTTTTATGTCATCGTCTGACAAATTTACCGTAAAATGAGCATAGATCTGTTGCTAGCGTGACAAAAGAAATACTTTTAAACAATAATAATTATTAAAATCAGGTGATATTATTGCAACATTTTACTCACTCTTTTGACCTTTGACCTTTGATATTATGGTTTACCTTGAATGTTTCGAAATTGTATGTGCATACCAGACATTTCTTAACATTATACATTAAAATAAATAGATATCATTTACTACAATCGACAAGGTATAATCAACAAAGAGAAAAGGTAAAGAACTATTTTTTCATCCCTTACTTAAAATAAACTTTGACCCTAAATGTTACATTTGAACTTGCCTCATTCTAGGTTATTTTTTATTACTGACATTATGGGACATATATACAGCAAACTAAATCACGAACAATTGCTAATGATGTAAAAGGGTATCTGTTATTTTTAGGGAGCTATTTATGCATTTTTCCCACAAATTTGACCTTTGATATTAGCTTTATCCTTGGTGGTTTTGGGGTTACATTTGCACTGATGACTTTGCCTGACATACAAACATTAAAATAAATTAACTTCAGCGGCTAATAATGTGAAGACATATTAAACAGATTAGATAAGGTAATTGTAACAGTTTTAACATTTGCGCATGAAAATCACTTTTGACCTTCAATTATCAGGGCTGACTTTGACCTTTTGCAATGATATTTGGATTTCTGAGTTTTACTGATATATACACATTACATTGATGAAGATGAGTGGCTAATGATAACAAACTATTTTCTGACAAAAAAAGTAATTTTCAAATAGGCCAAATTTTGTGATTTTCACATGAATTTGACCTTTGACCTTGAATATCAAGTTTGCCCTTCATTCCATTTTAATGAATTTCTTATTGCTGTCATTGCTTGACGTATATACATTTACTGATAATTCAATTGTTACTGTTTTTAAACAGTGAAAAGACTAGCAAACGTAAACTTTACCCTACCCCCTTATTTTTAACAAGTGAATTTTGCCTCCTCTATCACAAACATAAGTGAACAAAATATAAATAGGTACGGCTTTGACACTTAAGAAATGAGGATATGAAACATTGTTTCCAAAAATGTATAGACTTCTTTTGGCCTCAATTATTGCAATAAAAGTCCGTGAGCTCTCGGACCATTACTTTTACTTAGTTGTTGCAATTCTTATACACTTAATGTGAAATACAGCCACATGTAAGTTACTTATTCTCAATTTCTGTTAATCTCATAAACAATGTGGAATACAGCGTAAATGTAACTATTTAAAACTATTGTAAATATCATATACGAGGGGTGTTTAAATAAGAATGCAACTAGGTCAGTTTTCAGAAGTGCTAAAATCCTTTACTTTTTTCAACCATTATTGGCGAAGTTGCAGTTTTCGGACGGCGTGCATGAGGCGTATCCTTTATCTTATAAACACGACATATTTCATAAAATATGGCTTTCGCCTGTATACCAAGAATACAGCGGTTCTTGATATAGGACCGTATTTGGTCATTGAAAGGAAACCTCTTCCAAACCATTTTAGTTTTAGTGTACACAAGTAGATAACGTTAGTCGAGCTAAGGAGACTGGAAACAGCCTTTATATCGCCTATTTCCAAATTCTATAAAGCTCAATCATTTAAGGTTCAGCCTGTATGATATATATTCCCATTCACTGTAATTCGCATACACATAACTCGTGAGGTGAAATACAGCCTTTATGTTACTTATATCCAATTACGGTAAATTGACAAAAAGCTTTCCCAACGTACCAGTTACCAGTTTTGCAGTAAAAAAAACGGTCTGGTAAAAAAAATCCAATGTCTTAAATTTTAGTGTTGATGCACTTGTTGCTTTTAAAATAGACAACTCACATACGTTTTTCTTAAAATTTCGAGGTGCTATCACCTCGATACGATGAAATAAGTAAGAACTTGGACACACAACGTTAAAAGGGACTTGGTCTGTTTTTAGGATGCAAAATTATATATATATATATACTTTACCTATGGGTTAGATTGATTAAAATATACGCAAATGTTCTGATTTCTTTACGTAAACATTTACATTGGTGAATAAAAGCCAAACCACTAATATTTGTATTGTTGCAAGCACTCCAATATTGGCAAATGTGTTCATTCAGCACAAAACAATCGCAAGAAAATGTATAGATATTAATAATAAATACATTTTTTATTATTATATAAAAATGAAAACTTTTCACAGAACTCATATGTCTGAGAACTCATGAATGGGAAGAATGAACAATGTACAAATATGCATTGATGTAATAGATGGTACGTGGTCAGAGAAATGGAATGAACAAGTCCGGAAATATGAAAAATAACAGGCATAACAGCAACATTCCCCATGAGGCAAACTTGCTTATGCCTTACATTGAACGCCCAGATTCACCACTAAGTTAATACTATTGGGAAAGTACGAAAACAATTTTGGAACAAAAACCATGGTGCATTGGGTATAGACAATTCCTTTATCTAAAAAGTCCAATTGGCAAAATGACAAAATGAAATATTCAATGTGAGTGGTGGCCCTTGATCGTTTTTAATAACAAAGCTTCGCCATAGTTGAACGCGAATATAGTGGTCTCGTACAGGATTTCGGTTTACTATTATACTGCTAGTGTTTCTGAGGATAAAATTGATATGATTGCTGACATCCTAAGTATATTAGGCACATAACCGTAGTTTCTATCGTGAATATATGTTATAACATCAAACATTGTATTTAAGGTGGGTCGATACCTTATTCGTCAAATATGACATTCCCTCCGATTTTGATGAAACTTTGTCCAACTGTAGCACAAGGGTTCTAAACTATTTTTCCGTCGTCTTGGCAACAATACGTTATCAGTGATGACGTCACGAACGTCACAACGTAGGGCGCCAAAATGTCGAAATACTGCCGTTTTGAGTCCTCTAAAATGCCTAATTATGATTTAAAATCAGCGGAACTGTACATTTTGAAACTTTATTTAATTTATATTAGGACTAGCGTGTTTGTAAGTGGTATCGCACCATATTACAACGGACATTAATCATTTGATCATGCAAACCATGTTCCTTCTGATACAAAATTTTGACAAAAAATCGGCAAATATTTGGTTTTATGGTGGCCTTTTTGCATAATAAACCTGTTTATTTTTCATGGACCCCTGTCCCAGTAAGGATGTCGCGACGAGAACAGTATTTTAGTATTCAGTCGTGCGCTAGTTGTTTCCCTTAGTATTTTGGACGCAATTTGTAATGAAAAAAGCGTGAATTTCGTTTTTGGATTTGCTACGTTTGCATGGCTATTTCGATCCACGTCAGCAATGGAACAACATAGACTTTCACTGAATTTATCTTGCATATCCGTCGTGAGAAGTTATCCACAACCTGAAGAAATATGATTGTTAGACCTATAAAGATCTTCAGAATAAGTGTGTGGACAAAGCAGCTATCGTGGCTTTTGGAATGGTTACAGTCAAAGTGCATCTTCATTGATGGAAGCTCTTAGACACAAATGAATGGTGTACCGGGTGAGTCGTATTCTTTAATTTGGTTCATTAAATTCAATTCTGTGATAGAAATAATCTAGGTAATATTTTAAGAATGATCGAAAATGCGGTCATATTGTAGACAGTAGGTCAATGGCGTAGCTTAAAGAGGGAACTGTAGGCAAAGTGCTAAAAAATTGTCCAATAGCGTCATATGCAGCTCTATATATGGACAGAGATATGTACCAGAAGTACTATAAGCTTGAGCGTGCACAAAATGTCTGTCTGCCAGCTGTTTGCATGTTTAATTTGAACCACAAGTAATATTGTTTATATTGTAAATGCATTAAGCATTATTGTGAAAGTGTAAACATTCAAATAATATTATTTTCCATTCTTTAGCCCGTTTTTAATTTATTTTATTTTACAAGTACAAGCACCAGGCGAGCTTAGTTTATAGCACATCTGACTGAAAAAGTAATAATAATAAAAATAAAAGAACTATCGAAGTGTGAGGGGTCGCAGGTTCAAGGCCCATATTGAGCACTGGCTGGTTAGGCCCTACGTAAGATAAGATTTTCTAATTTTAATTATTAAGGTAATGTTATTTGTGCTCATTTTGAATCAATAAAAAAAAGGAAAAAAAATATGGGCAAATTATTAATGGGGCGCTGTGTTGTTTTTCGTCCTTTAAGTTTCACAGCGGAGCTATTGTACCTTTCATTGTACCTTTTGGTGTAATGACTGAAATGTAAGCATGAATGCTTGGTTGCGGAATTATTTGTCTATATGTGCTGTTAGCTAAAAAGAATTATATATACTGCCAACCAGTTGTTACGGCAGCTTAAAAAATGTAATGATAAATATATAGGCTGATTATAAGCGTGTAAGCTTGCAGGGATATAAATAAGCAGGGGCACAGTAGCCCTTGGCCTCTAGATATTTGACTGGGCCCCTAAATTGTTGGATAAAATGCCCATATACTCAATGTTTAACATTTAGTTTGGACAGTCTGGGCCCCTAAAAGAAAATAACTAGTTTATATCCCTGGTTTGGCAGATAATAAGCCTGCAGCCACGTCTTCATAATCTGTGCAGCTATGTACTTTTGTTGTGGGGGCACAAGTACATGCTTTATATTGGTTTAAGGGGTAAAATAAAAAAAGTAAAACCCCTTAACTGTTAGAGGCAGCCTTGACTATAAAAAAAATGTCGGCTGAAGTGTCGTCTATGTCGGCTTCCCTTAACTGACCTGCGCTTATATACTTCAAGGTAAAATGTGCTTCTCATCGGCCGTCCCCAAGCGTCGAGAGTTGCAAAAATAATTGTCATAAATAGTCTTTAATGTTCAGCTCTTTCATTAATTTTCATGCTTATTTAGGGAAAATACCTCCAGGTCAACATTAAAAATTAAATTTATAAAAAGAAATAGTCGTTGGTATAAGGTATTAGAAATGATATGGGTGACTTCACTTTCATGATATGCATGTCTGACAGCCAGACTGCATTTTCTAGCCACCTTACAGGTCCTTTTCTCTTCGTCAGTTTTGTTTTCCGAGGAGTATCACATATTAGACTAATACCATAATCTTACATCCGTTCTGCTGCTGTTTCATTCATATTTTTTCAGCTGCATTGGCTAAATTATTGTCATCACAGATTCCATCGATTGGCACACAACGGTTCACAAATTTCTTACTGTCGCCATGTTTCCAGTGATTGCCGATATGGGTTGTATACCTGTTGTGATGGACATCCGAAAAAAATCTAGATGAGCATTCAATTAACAGGATGATTTGTATCTGTAGCCGTCTATTGTAGTGAAACGTCTCTATTTTAGAAAAGGCAAGTATCTTATATACATGTTTATATACATATAAACAAATCATAATAACTGTCTAGGACGGATCGCCCCCGATACATACATTTTATTTATTTAGCTGATTAATGAAACATTATCATGACCATTTTCTAACCATATTAAGGGGCTTGCCTCCGCGAGGACACCAAAATGCTTTAATTTTGCAAAACTGTGTAGTATATTTATGAGAAACATAAGCATATGTTTAATATCTACTTTGAAATGCTTATAGAATATTAAAGAAATGAAATTCTACCCTTTTTTTCTTACATCACTTTTAAATTGCTCTACTGTCGTTTATGTTATATGTTTATTTCTCAGTGTGTTTAACATGTTTAACAAATGTGCCACAGATCCGGCTACATTATCAGATAATGAAAGTACATTCTCGTGTTTAAAAAAAAAATCTTGAAGGTGTCACTTTAAGACAGACGTTTATATTTATACACTGGTGAAATTCGCCCATTTTGTTGAAATGTGTTAGGTCCATGTTTTGGAGAAGAAATTTTAAACATCATCGAATCAGAGAAAGTAATGATTGTTTTACACGAAAATTTAATGTAGCATATAAAGCATTTTTCATTCTGTAAATCCATCGTCAATTTACTCATATATATATTTATGTACTGGGTTTCGAAATGGCCTGCATGAAGGGGTCATACTTTTGTCAGTTCAGCGCCTTTGAAACCTCAGCATTGTTATAAAAAATGTTACATGTCTTCCTTTGTTGCATTTGCAACAATGTAAGAATGCTTAATATTTACATTTCTAGGTTAAACGTCGTTTTTGACTATTGTTTAATTTTATTTATGTACAAATGGCATTATTTTTGTAAGGGAACAAATCTTTTCGAATATTTAAGTGTCCAATTCTACGGGACAGAACGGTAAAAAAATGTGTTTGACAGATGGATTGTTTATAAAGATGTTGATCGTTCACTAAAATTTCTATGGTTTTCGGATATACTGCTAAACCTTACACAAATTTCTACATTGATAATTATGATAAAAGTAACGCTTGGTTTTAACCTTGGGGTAATTATTATTTTATTCAGCAGTTTCATTTATTTATAAAGTATATATACGTATGTAAAAATAATAATTTTAGTGGCCCTTCAACACACATAAGTGCATTTCAGGTATGGCACTAGGCAAGGTAATTAATAATAAAAGACGGAAAATAATGATTCAAATCAGTTCTTTGATAATGTTTATTGCTAACAGATTTTCCCCCCTTTTGCAGCCATCGCTGGGGATGATTGTTCTTTCGATTGATTCAAATTTTATCTCATTATTTAATGTATTCTGTTTGTACCTTTGCAGTGTCGCTGGGGCAAATGAAATTAGGTTATTTGCAATATACATCTTTAGCTGTTTGTATAGTATGTGCATTTTAAACATTATCTCACCTTGCCAGTTGCCATGAGAAATCTTTAAATAAAGTCGTGGCCTTTTCCCACTAAACCGTGTTGTAGTTTCCATTTATACTGATATTTTAGTTGTAGTGGGTGTGACAGACGTATGTGGTCGGACGCTAACTCATCTGCCAACGAAATGATGATATTATCAGTCATTAATAAATTTATTCTTGTTTTCTTTTAAAATGGCTGATGATTTTGCGTCTTGCTAATGGCTGCTGTCATTCCCTGTTATATACGGTCCATTGATAAAATAAACGCAAAATGACATCTTTAAAAATCTACAGACCCATTAAAAGTCTGAATTTCGGCACAAGTGATCAATTTGCAAATGAAATGTCAAATAAAAAAGGGAACTTTACGTTTTCAGTTTTTCACAATATTATGTTGAAGACAAACTGTCCTTCTGATTTTTGGACGTACAACTCAACGTTTTGACGTTAGATGCCATGTACGTAAAGCGCCGTAGCAATTTGCTATCTATACATGTGTTTGTTCTTCGTTCTACGAGGAGATCACATAATAAACATAATAAGCAAATATAACTAAAGGTAAATCAATTGTAAACTTTGATATCGTATCGTGCATAGTTGATGTTATAAGGACAGTTCTGGAATTAATTGTATGGGTGGGTCGGAAGGCAATTTTTTTTTAAAATAAATAAATAAAAAAAAAATATAAAAAAACACCACCCATACCTTTTTTATTTTCCTCCAACCCCACTCCCCATGATTTTTTTTTCCTCCACCTCACTACCTATAATTATGAACTTTCTACTAACTCCCACCACCTACAATTACTAAATGTACAAAAATCGAAACATAGAGAGAGTCTGTGGAATTTACCGTTTTCCCTTTCTCAGAAACGTCTAAGAGTCACCAAATTATAACGCCAAAACGTAATTGTCTATAAGCATTCGGTCATTACCGAAGGGACATCATGGAGGGCACATGCTGTTTTCCCGCCAAAATACAAAGAAGAAACGTCTGCTTCCCTATCTGTCAAGAAGACCTGATATTTACGCATATTCAAGACGAATTTCAATTACGTTTCCAGCTTGACGTTTACATCTTCCGAACAGTGTACGAAAATGTATATAGTGATTTAGTACAGTTTCTACTGAAATATGGTACATGTATTGGAAGAATCATGTTGTGTCATTAAAACATGTATCATGCCTTCTTGCCCTGACGCCGACAAGACTTGTGATTTATTTGAACAGTCATGATTTATGGAAATTCAGTCATCCGTTTTTAAAAAAATGATTTCACACTGTACATGTTTTAGTAAACTTCTTTTAAAGGCATTGACCTCTAGATCCTACGACAACAAAAAAGATAGAAGATAGATATAAAAATTTATTGCTCTATTTCTTAAGGGTTTAAAACTTATCTCCTGATTTGGTAGTTTAAGACAGATTAGGAATCGTGTTCTAATGGTCAAAACATGACTGAACATCAAGCGAAAATCTGGAGGCCAGTGCCTTTAAATGTCTAAACGTGAAAGTATCTTGTGATTTTTTTGTCTACATACTGTTTAATCTATAATGGAAATAATGTAAGACTGGTTATATTTAGGAAAAGGTGTGAAATATTTTGCATGTCACATTTTGTTTTTACTTCAGCGTAATATAGGTTTTTAAAAGGTTTTCTTTTACGATGCTGGCTTTGTTATTAACACTTCTAACTTCAAAAATGCACTTATTTATGATAGGTCTGTTATTAATCTGGGGGCAAAATATGATTGGAAACTAACAGAAGGTAAGTTCATATTGCAAATCAGATAATCATGCAGGTATTTTAAAGAAACCGATGTTCGCGATTTTTTACAGTTTAACTTTGCAGTGATGCATAAGCGATTTAACTGAAAAAATATAGTTCAAATACATGTTAAGCCACGTATTAGAAGAGAAAACATTTGCGTAACTCTGTAGTAAATATAATTGTAGGCAACATTAGTGACTTTACATAATTATAAACGAGAATGACTGCTGGGAATATTATACTGTCGGTTTTCTTAGAGATTTACACATTTTGCTTTAGAAAAAAAGGTTTCCGAATCGGCTAGTACTTCACAAATATATCAAAATACCTGAGGCAGATATGTTCTTAATATCGATGATGACGATATAACAATTCTGTCGGCATTGGATAATGAAATCATTAGCATTGATTTATCAACATACGATTTTGTGTGGAATTGCACGAAGTACATTTAAGTAGTCGTGCAGCATGTAAAAATTCGACTAATACTAGGAAAAAGTGATTTACATGCAAGAAAAAAAATACTCAATTCACGCATGTTTTCGTTTTGGCCTGCCTCTATGTCATTTAGCTACATTCTATGCGAAACAGCCATTACTAAGATACTCATACGCGCAACGTGCCAAACAGAATACACGTGCGAATGAAGGGCGGGATGAAGGACGCTGACTGCAAATTCAGCGGGAACGAGACAAAAAAAAAAAAACAAAAAAAAAAACGAAATGTTAAATGAAAATAAATAAAATGAAAGATCATATTTCTTAGATCGGTGATGTCAAAATTACGTTCCGTGTATCGCGGTCAGTTAAGTAGCGACTTGTAGTTAAAAAGGAAGGAAAATGACCTTGCGTTAAACCCAGATAGCTGGTAGTGCGTCAATATTAGAAAGACTGATGCATAATAATTTCCCAAAGTTGTTGGCTCATGAATACAGATGAAATGGACCTAAGATATAATGCAAACGTCCAAAGCGCAACGATGCAAACAATAAGCAACGTCGATAAAACGTTGCGTTTTACGACCAAAAATCGGAAGGACAGTTTGTCTTCAACACAATATTGTGAAAAACTGAAAACGTAAAGTTCCCTTTTTTATTTGACATTTCATTTGCAAATTGATCACGTGTGCTGAAAATCAGACTTTTAATGGGCTTGCAGTTTTTTAAAGATGTCATTTTTGCGTATATTTGCCGATTTTTTTGTCAAAATTTTTTATCAGAAGGAAGTGGGTTGCTCAATAAAATTATAAATGTCCGTTGTAATGTGATGCGATACCACTTAAAACACACTAGTCCGTATGTAAATTAGTTAAAGTATGATATTGTGAAATTTCGCTTATTTTAAATCTTGATTAGATATTTTAGAAGACCTATTACGGCGGATTTTGGGCATTTTGGCGCCCTACGTTGCGACGTTCGTGACGTCATCACTGATCATTTATTGTTCCCAAGACGACTGAAAAACAAAAAAGGAACCATAGCGCTATAGTTGGACCAAGTTTCATCAAAATCGGAAGAAATGTCATATTTGACGAATAAGGTATCGACTCACCTTAAGTTACTCGAAATGGCTTAGAAGGGTCGAGCCAGCAGTTCGAAGGGAGAAGGGGCGGACGGTAAACCAAGAGTAACACAATTATTTTTTCATTATTATATTTAACACCGTATCTTGCTTTTACCTCTGTACTATACAGAAATATACCCTTTTTGGCATCTGTTGTTGTGCAAAATATACACAATTAAACACTTGTGAATAGTTTTATAAATAGGAAATAATAAGGATTTGACATATAATACAAACATAAAAATTAAAGGCTTTGTTTTTTCCCTCGTTTGATGGAACTTGTTTCCGGCTATAGGTACACACGAAAAAGAAAAATATACATTGTGTATGTCCTCTTGGACAGAGTGGGCAACGCACGTGACTTCTTTTTCAGGAAAAAATACTCGTTTCAGGTAACATTGTTGTTTACATTTTTTCATTACTTGACGCATTTTTGATGAGACTGAAAATGTCGAAGACAAAAGAACCGGTTCTTTCTTCGGCACAAAACGTCTGTCACACATTCTAAATACTTTTTTTTAAACACTGTGCCAAACTCTCTGTGTGCAATTTACTTTACACATTTGGTTCGTGAAAAAAACTTTTCGGCGAAGTGTTTTAGGAAAGTATTGAGAATAACGACCTTTTGTGTCGAGAAAGCATATTTTTCCTGTCTTCGACGCTTTTTAATATTATTTAAAGTTCCATAAACGGATGAAACATATATCCAGATAGATGTTATGAAAGATTATATGGTTAGAAAAGTGTTACTTTTAATACTGTATGTGAGTAACAACCATAAAGGGTGGCCATCAAAAACAATATATTCAATAAATTTTGCACTTTGTTCATCAATAGTCACACATTTGGCAAATATTAGAGAAAACAATTATCGGAAATAGAATTTAACAAGAAATCAATATTTTTTTTTTCATTTTCATAACAGTAATTGTGTCAGCCACATTTTAAACAAACTTTAAGGCATTTTGAGCCTTTAAATTGGTGAAGTCATAAGGCAATTATATGCAAAAATGTTACCTGAATCGGATGATTTCCCTGTGTATACGATAGCGAAATGTGGGTTAGGCACCCTTTAGAATAACAAACGTTTTTGTGGGTTCTGCATGAAAAGCATACATTGTATATAACTAAAAATCAATGTAAATATTCGATTCGTTCAAGCAGAGTGCCTAACAACATGTGGAAGTATACGCTTGAAACATAATGAATATGATCAAACTTTATATAAATGACAAAACTAAAATAATGATAGAAGGAGTAGATCATCCAAAATTACAAAACAACACAGTCTACACATTTATCTTCGACAATATATCAAACATAAGTTAAATGTTCAATCGAACCTCATACAGACACCGATTTCTGTGACACCAGCGTTTCTTCATTCACACAATAAAACAAATTCTTTAAATATTTACTTACTCCATGAGCCTTTCAGTTATGTAGTAACTATAGTTTTATTCCGTGTTGAAAGTCAGTTGTAACATTAATGAAGCTCAGGGTAACGGACCCTTAAAGGCAATAAGCAATTAACGTGATTTCCCCGTATGTTATTTCGGCATTTTTCGGTTTTACGGGAAATTGTTTCGCTTTGAGCTACTAGTACGATTGGAGAATGCCAAATGAGTTAAAGTAATTTCTAACGGATTCACTGCCCTGAACTTTAGAACTTTGATAATCAAAGATAACATAACGCCACTACGAATTAGATAACATTCAATCTTCTTGATTAATTTACATGTAAATTATCAACAGGTAGTTCACATCCTTGAACAGCAGGGGGATAAGTTGATTGTGTGCAATTGTCTCAGGCACTGATTTTTGCCAAAATATATCCTCATTTTCTCTATAATTTTGTTACTTCGGCATAGGCGTTTTCAAATATTTCCACAAAGTTTGATGGAAACAGACCACGTGTACCATTTGCTGTTGTTCCTATCCACCAACCTTCGTCTACTGGATCCACATTTGTTATAATGTCGTCCGGGTAAATGGATATCTCGTCGTCGTCTTCTAGATAACATTAAAATAAAAGTTTGATAAGAAACTAGAAACTAGGAATTGACTGAGGTATTTCCACTAATAAAAGATTTATATTAAAAAACAGTAATTGTTGTGAGAGTGCATTCAAAGTTCTACCGAATAATTCGGCAAATTGACATGACCTGGATTTCGTATCAACAAACAGACCAACACTTTAAAATGCACTCTTTGTGACATTAGTATGCTACCATCGTGGAAAAGGCATGTTCCCAGTTTTATCAGTCTTATACACCTTTAGAAATCCGAACATGAAAGGCATGGAGATTCAACTGACTGAATTCGACTGCCTTCAGCATCTAAGCACTTATCAACACATTGTGGGGTACCTTCAGAGAAGAGTGCAAAGTAAGAAGTATGAAAGCACAGACTTTGCCTTAATAACGAAGGATGGCATAGACCACGTGAACGCAATCTGACTTAAGTACTTGATCTTCTAAACGAAGATCTGATAACGACCCATTCACATTCGTCTTCTGTCTATTTTGGATTTCTAGTATAATTGCTATTTTTATTTTCACAAATCTATTTTTATTTGAACCAATCAGACGACTTGTTCGAATGTCAAAGAGTAAGAACAATGTACATTCATTCCAGGGCTCGAACCGGGACCCCTCGATTACAGAGCAAGTGGCCTACCGGTTCAGCTAACCGGCTATCTGACACTTTACGAATTGTAAATATCAAAAATCATGGCTAAATGTAGATTTGCAAAATGTTGTAAGTTTAGCTCTGATTGGCTAGCGATTGGGTCGTCAGAACGAGGCTATCAATAGGTCGTTCTCAGATCCTATGCGTAGCGTAATAGGAGATAGTCAGATTGATGTGAACACAGCATCCAAGACTGAAATACTTATCGAGCAATTCTTGTCAGTATTCAACCAAGAGGACGGTTAATCTCTCCAGATGCTACAGCCAGTAACATCACAATAAATTGGTTTCGTTAATTCAATTACTACAAAGCAACCGGACCAGAATCCATCTCCACACGGCTTTTGAAGGGGAACGCGACACCAGACTTCAAGGGTAAACCGTCACTACCGGTCTGTATTTCTTACTTCAATGGTTCGTAAGCTCCTAGAGCACATAACATAGAGTCCTCCCCCGTACATTTTTGCAATTTGTGTATGCGTTATCCTAAATTCTAAGAGGATTTCAGCACGACCAGCCTTGGGATAAAACGTATTTTGAGTAGAAACCCTTCTTAGGGCGCAAAATCCTTGTAGGAAGAAAATTATACTACATAACTTTAATACTTTCAAATCAATCTCGCACTCTTTTTCAGCAGAGTTCAATATTCAATAATGAATAAAGACTGTTATGTTATGTTATGTTATGTAATTTTAAAGAGCGTTTTATATGAAAGCAGTATTTCAAAGCAAAATATGGATTCAGAGTATTGAAATAATATTCTTTTTAAAATCTGATTTCGAGCCAGATTTTTCTTTCAGTAATGGGGAGATCGAAATGTTTTTTAGTATGTTGAAGTCAGAATATTTTCTTTAAACAAAACTAAAGTCTTTTTGTTTTGTAAATCCTGTTATTATCTCGCTTAATGGTGTTTTTCAATGATTGTGATAACATTGCTTCATAGTTTAAGATTGTTATAAATCGAAATACTTGTTTTGATACAATTATTTGTTTGAGGTTTATTTTACTTTAGAAATTCTTTATTTCAGTTAGTTCTGCATGTTTGATAAACCGGAAGAGATGGCGTGACTTTATTTTTCTGGAAAACGTAGAATAAAGACTGCATTCGGCGTACGGAAATAAAAAATATATTTTATGAATTAATCGCAAGCTGTGAGTAAATTTATTTCAATGGCTCTGCTGCTATAATTCTAAAGTCGAAATATGATATTAAAACATACCACACGTTAAATAATTCAAAATCATGTCTTAAAAATAGCGTGAAATGTCCGGTTCACTTTTATCATGGCCAAATATCTTAAAAATACTATACCTATAAATTTTATTTCATTAGATTATAGGTCATGTCTTAATTCACAACTGTGAGAAGTTTCATCAAAATCTATATTGTAGAAAAATTTCTATTAGCGAAAATGTTATGAAAGTTATGATTTTCCCATAGACTTCCATTATAAAATATTGCCTGAGGTTCCTATTTTTCAAATCAGTCTAGCAAAAAAATCAAGCACACGACTATATCTTTGCCATTTGCTGAATTTTCTAGGTATAATCTGAAAAATTGAAAAATCAGACTTTAAACAAGTTCTACATTGTAGAAATAATTTCGATATAAACGTGCAGAATGACCTTAATGCATGATTTGCAAGAAACTATGACTGAGGCTCCGTAGATACCGATTTTCTGGAATTCCGGTCGGTCAACATTCTGTGATTCATTTGAGAACGGTGCTCGGTCCTTATTTGATTAGTTTATAGGGACATGCCTTTGTCATCGTGCTTTCAGCCATTGTTTAGTTCACCACGTTGTCACATCCCAGGAGGTTGCCACAACAGACAACACAACCACAATGACAATCATACTCTTTCTTCAAGTCAAAATGACAGCATTTCAGTATCATTAACGCAATACAATGATGTGACAATCTTTCATCAGTATCATTCTTTGGACATGGACATACATCAGTTATCATAAAAGGACATCCCGGTAGAACTACTGGAATAAAGAAGTAAACAATTTATTATTTTAGAAGACCATAGTCAAGACCAGATGAAAACTAAACATGCTGATATTGCAACAAAACCCGTTATATGATCGTCACCTACGCCTAGTACGTGCTTATAACGCTAGATAATATTGGCTATAAGTTGGCAGGGGCGAAAGAGGGTGGGGAGCGGTGTCCTGACACCAAGTGTCTGTGGCTAATAGTACTGGTTCGGTTGATCGGTCATTTCTATGTATTTTGTACCCCCTGTCTCCGAATTGTTAGTTTTATCCTGAGGATAATAGTATCAACCATATGAACGAAAACACGGATAAACCGTATTCAGAACATAGCCCGATTGTGTGATGTAGTATTAAATGCCGTCTACCTGAGAAGGACTCAAAATAATGTCCCTTTAACAGCAATACAATTTTTTTGTTGGATTTAACGTCGCACCGACACATGATAGGTCATATGGCGACTTTCCTGCTTTAATGGTGGAGGAAGATCCCAGGTGCCCGTCTGTGCATTATCTGATCACGAGCTGGCACCTGGGTAGAACCACCGACCTTCCGTAAGCCAGCTAGCTGGCTTCCTCACTTGAATTCTCACGCATTAAATGACTTATATATATTCCATAGAATATTACACTGTAACATCTCCATCTAACTGCTAAACGCTTTCAGGCAGTTAAAATGATTTGTCATACAAATTTCTGAACTTGATATTTATGTAGAAAATATACATGTACCTGCTTCATAATCGTATAAGACTTTCACATCAAACCCACCAGTTATTTTAGGCTTTCCATTGTCGTTTCTTAGTGGAGTTTGTTCTGTTGTTTCTATATTTTGCTCAGACTTCTGTGACTTCTGTGAATCTATTCGTTTGTCTGAAAGTGGCGGTTGATTGTACGTATAATATTTACTGGGATAAACATATCACTCGATTCAGTTATCTACGAGTTCATATCAAGCCCTTGCGTTGGATACATAACAAACTAAAGACTTTCACTGTCTTAACAATTAATTAGAGTCTTTGTCGATTCTTAAATACCGTAAATGTATGTCTGCTATCATATCACTCTTCAACCTTGGCGTGTTAACTATATAAAAATTATACAGTAAGTTAATAATAAAATATTTTCATGCCTTACCGAACATTATAACACTACTGACATTTACATAAGTATGTATGTCTAAATCTGCTTGCACTTCATTCGACTGTTGTCCCTCTGTCAGCATGTCTAAATCTGCTGGCAATTCATTCGGCCCTTGTTCCTCTGTCAAAGTTCCTTTTTTGTATACGTCTTGTATGTCGGCATCTCATAAAACAAAAAAGTCATGCTATTCTAAGAAGTATACAAAGACCTAAATATGTATATAAAATGCATATGTGTAATATCTACTTGTATTTTAAGGGACGCATGATCTGATTAAGTAATATCAAAAGCTAGACATGCGCTAGGGAGTGATGATCTTGTAACAATGAATTTATTTTTATTGTAATTCAATTTGACTCGCATGACTTGTTCTTAAATACTTCAATGTGATGCACTTTGGTGAATATGGTGAATTCTAATTTGAAAAAAAGAATTAAACTAATTGACATTATATGATTATATCTCGTACATTCCAAACGAGTTTCAGATTCCACAGCAACATCAAAATCATGAAGAAATTCTCCAAGGAAGTCAAATGTTGGACGACATTCCGGACGTCGATGCCAGCATTGTAGCATTGTAACATAAAAAGCGACAGGACAACATTTAGGACCGCCCTTGGGCTCCGGTAGTCTGAATCCTTCATGCAAAAGTCTTATCGTATCTTCTTCAACCAGACCTAAAAAGCATAGAGAAAAAATCCTACAATAACAACTTTAATCAATTGATTTATGAACTGCTACGATGCCGACCTTGAGGCAACTGACTTTCTGGCATACATATTAAGCTAGAATTTGAAACCACATATTCATTCATACATAGTATCCGTTAATTATATTATGAAGTACACTTAAACGATTTTAAGGTGATGTGACGTTTTGAATTTCCGGTGAATAACAAAAAACCAAAGAATTTCCAGTTCTTTCCAAAAACCGTTATGTAATGATTCAACCAAATAGTTTCTTTTTTCTACCAGAAAGGAACAATTCTTCTATCTTAATATTGAGATTCGGTAACTTTATAACAGACAATAAACTAAAACAATAGAAATTCATACGTGATTTCGGTGAGCTCAACAAAGCAATTTCAAGCACAAATATTAATGTGGAATGTAAAGTAAGTTACACACTACAATATCCGACCAAGATACTTACAAAAACAATGCTTTTGCAGAATAGAGAGATAAAAATAATTTTGACAACTCGTGAAAACTAATGACAAATTTTGACAGGTATATGATGACTCATGACCTTATTATTTTTTTTGTTATTTCTAACTTCCAGTTTGATTTTCATGAAAATGGGTATTCTATATTTTAGCTTACAACTGATAAATTTAAACATTAAATGAATACATTGTTACTTCATTGTCGTTTTGTCTATCCAAGTCACGTACAAATTCCTACTGTTTCAGTTATTTGTCACTAATTAGAGCAACTCATAGTGTTGCAATCATACAAAACACATCCCTTATTTTCACGTAGATATTGAGGATTTATCTAATGAGCACATGTATTAGAAACACAATGTTAATACCGATTGTGTATTGCAATAATGCTAAACTATCTCAGCCGTGACGTGTCCTTAAAGGTGACGTAAAACGCTTCGTGAAATTTTATACGCTAAAATGTTTGAAGGATTTTATCTTAATCATATTTAGAAAGTGTATAATTCTATACATCCTTGTAAATGTCTATTAAATTTACACATCAGTGGTAATATGACAGCAATAAGATATAGAAAAATCATACAGGCCACTAAAGGGAATACAATTTCTAACCCATCATCAATTTAAATAATGTTTCCCGGGGTGAAAGATGTCTCGCGTATGAATGCGTAAATTCATACACTACAACAATAAAACTGTACTTAAAATAAAAAGCATTCGTTTTATTTTATTCTTTCCAAAAATTAATGAATAAGGGATGCAAGAACTATCACTATCTGAAGGTACAGATGGAAATATCCACTGGCACCAGACTAGAAAGATAATGCCACGTACTGAACAAGTTATACTCTATACACTAGTACAAGTAAAATTTTGATGCAGAGCATCATATCACCGGAGAACTTAATGTACAAAAAACACGATATTTTATGATATACATATACTCAACATCGACAAAATTAACCACGTGATCTGAAACAGGTAAACAGAGAGTTTCCCGGCCAGTGTGCTTCAATACATACCACAGCTGCATTGTCCGTCAAGAAGGTTTGATTCTTTTAGACAATGTATGTGATAATTCAATTTTCCTCTAACTTCGACAATATTTTGCTTTTAGAAGGAATTTATTGTCTGTTAATCAAACAAACGCATCGTGTGTACACATAACTTTCATTTAAAAAAATTGTATTCTTTTTTTAAAGACCTTGTTTTATTTCCTCTTTCTTTTATGTAATCAGCAATATTTTAGAATTCCATTTTATTTTTAGTTTAATTATCTGTAGAATATTAAAAAGACTGGAATTAAATTAGGATTCTGTGTAGGTTGAGGGTCGAATTGTTTATTCATTAGCAAGTGATAAGAAATAGATTAACTGCACATATGTGGTTATTAATCTGACATGGTTGTAAACTCCTCTCTGCAGTGTAGTGAAAATGTTTCCCTGTTTCATATCACAAGATGGGGCTATTGATACGGAGTTATGGGATAAGTTCTTTATACATTTTTCCTATTTTCCTATAATGCGATCTTTTGAAATAATAAATTTTTATGCAATTTTCAGTTTTTAATTACTTTATGTAAGCCTTTCATTAACTGACATACTTTTCTTTTATTTGCATCAGGGGGCCTCCGTGGCCGAGTGGTTAAGGTCGCTGACTTCAAATCACTTGCCCCTCATCGATGTGGGTTCGAGCCTCACTCGGGGCGTTGAATTCTTCATGTGAGGAAGCCATCCAGCTGGCTTACGGAAGGTCGGTGGTTCTACCCAGGTGCCCGCCCGTGATGAAATAAGGGGGCTTCCGTGGCCGAGTGGTTACGGTCGCTGACTTCAAATCACTTGCCCCTCATCGATGTGGGTTCGAGCCTCACTCGGGGCGTTGAATTCTTCATGTGAGGAAGCCATCCAGCTGGCTTACGGAAGGTCGGTGGTTCTACCCAGGTGCCCGCCCGTGATGAAATAATGCACGGAGGGGCACCTGGGGACTTCCTCCACCATTAAAAGCTGGAAAGTCGCCATATGACCTATCATGTGTCGGTGCGACGTTAAATCCAACAAGAAAATCAATCATACAATACTGGGATATAGTTTATATTAAAGGCGAAATCTTATAACATTCTGGCTACTATCTTGGATTTCAGACCTATTAAGTACTAAGTAGGTAATCAAGCAGTCTTTCCGAGCTATCATAATAATAAAAATGGCTAAAAAGAAAACAAATTCTTTTTTGTTTTATGTAACCAAGTTTCTGGTTTCAATTAATCATGGGCCTATACTTTGGTAGCTTTTTCAAGGAAACTTTTTGTATATATAGAATTGTAAACACTGTTGTTGTTTTTTTGTTTCTTGGAAGCTGTTTAAGAGATATGCTAACATTACTCACTTTCTGTAATTATGTTATAATTAAAAAAATCACACAATTTCACATTGTTCTGGGAAGAACATCATGCTGCTCTACGAATTGTTAGAAATCAGAAAACCATTCTTGTAAACCGCCGCGGACAATAAAGTTTAAGTAAAAGACCCTGGTGTGAATCTATTGAAGGCCGTGTTTGGGTTCCTGTAGGTTTTCACTTTTTGTTGATAACAAGGAATGCAACAATTATTTTGTTACTTTACTTTATAATCAGTAGTCAGAAATTCTCATCACTTGTATATTTGCAAAATATACTTCGCTCGATCTTCATATTAAATTCCAGAACCAAAAAAAAAAAAAAAACAACAAAAAACAAACAGAACCTATAATCTGTCTGGAAAAAGGTTTGATGTACAATAGACACTTTCTAACCTTTTATATTTGCGTCCAGGGGAGTTCACCTGCCCTTCACCTATGTGTGTATAGGAGGACAGTATATATGTCGGCACATTGGTATCAATTACACATTTATGCAATCAACAAAGACTCAGAATGATTTAAACACATAGAAAACTGTACCCGTTAATTTGTTTATGGTTACCTGCATATGGTTTTTTTCCAAACGTGATGAGTTCATACAACAATACCCCAAATGACCACACGTCCGATTTTGTGCTAAACTTATCTTCGTCAGCTATTGCTTCTGGTGCAGTCCATTGCCATTCATTTTCACCTTATAATAAACATATTTATTATATTCTTAGATGATCTTTACAACAGTCGGTCTATATCGTGCTTGACAAATTAGCACCACGTGGTTAGCTGATTTTTCCTTTTTAATACTGATCTAATTTTGTTGACATAGAATTTTTGATTTCATTACGTTTGTGCAAAATATCATTTTGTCGTAGTTCAGTTTTTGTTTGGCACACGTAAAAGAAGTCGCTCACTTGCATGTTATTACACTTTTATATCTGCAAAATTTAGTTGTTTCGAATATTGTAACTGCTAATATGAATCCGGATGTAATTTTCGCGTCCAGATAATTATCAGAAAGTAGTTGTTTTTGTCTGCTTTTAAAATCAGTGTAAGTCAAATGAAGGCGTTCACAGTTCTGGTCCAATCCAAATATGACTTGATGGATTGGTCTTGATAAGATATCGGAAGAGTTTGAAAGTGGATAGTAGGTCATTGTGTCTACTCATAAAATAACTCATTTAACACTATAGAGACAAAATTTTGAACTAGATCTATATGAAATCTGGTCAGAATGTTTGTCTTTATAAAATCTAGACCATGTTTGAAACTGCTTTATCTAGGGAAAAACGCCACTAGGTCAAAGCAGAGAAAAACATTGCTAACACACAAGAGAACACATTTTTATTTGATCTTTATGAAACCTGTTTAGAATGTTTGATTTCATAAAATCTAGATCTCAAAAAAGTGTCAAAACCTAGGTCACATTTTAGAAAGAAAATCGCTCTGGAGACCATATTTGTTACCTGATTTTTATAAAAGATAATAGGTAAAGGTAAATTAATGATACCAAGGAATCAGTAAATTTATAATAACACTGGGTCAGACATGGTCAGATGTTTTCTATCAAAATTTAAGTCAAATTCTAAACTGGGTTAAATGGTCTTAAAGACAAGGTCAATGATTCAAATAATACTAAAACATTCTTAACACTTTAGAGGCAACATTTTCTACCATGTTTTCCTTTAAAAAATTGTCAGAATGTTTGCAATCTTTGTCAAGTTTGAAATTGGGTTATCTGATGTCAAAAGCAAGATGATAATAATCAAAAATTATATTAATAATTGTAAAATATTTATTCGATCAAGGTAACATACATAATGTAATATAAAAACGGAACGAATACTTAGTTCCAGTATGACCTTCAGTTAACAACAACATCAGCAGTATACATGTATACAAACATATACAATTTCACGAATCTTTATCTAAAAAGGCGCATCACTATATTCAAAAGTTTCCGATTTTTTCATTCGACAGACACTCGCATATATGAAAACAAAGAAAACAAAAAAAAACAGCAAAAAGTTACCGGCAACATTACATGAAAACAAGAGGGTCATTATGACCCTGGATCGCTCGCCTGAGTAATATGAGCTACATAATATTATATCAAATGTCAAACTGATACTTAACTATTAAGAAAGTAGGTCAGTAGGTCACATTCATGGTCACTGAAAGTCAGTTTTAAGATCAATGTGCAAAAGTGTACATGTCATCCAAATTTCAAGGGTGTATCTTAAAAAAACCCAAGAAAGTAGGTCGGGACGGCAGGGCCTCTTTTCACCCCAGGGACATAATTCAAACAATCTTGTTAGAAATCAACTAGGCAATGATACATACAAAATATCAAAGGCCTTCGGCCTAGATTTTTTAATTTTTTCCTATATAAGTCTATATAAAACTTGGGACACTCTGGGTGGGGCTACTTTTCAACTAAGGGGCATAATTTGAATAATCTTGGTATAGAGGACCACTAGGCAATGCAACATACCAAATATCAAAAGCCCAGGCCTTCCAGTTTCGTATAAGAAGATTTTTAAAGTTTTTCTATGTAAATAAAAAAAAAACTATGGACTCACAGGGACGGGTCTCTTTTCAACCCAGGGTAATAATTTGAACAATCTTGGTAGAGGACCATAAGGCAGTGCTACATACAAAACATCAAAGACCTAGGTCTTGTGGTTTCAGACAATAAGATTTTTTAAAGTTTTTTTCCTATACATGTGTATTTAAGCCATGTGACCCCGGCCTGGGCGGAGCAATATTTGACCCTAGGGGGATAAATTGAACACATTTGGTAAAGGACTAATAGATGATGCTACATACTAAATATCAAAGCCCTAGGCCCTGCGGCTTTGGACAAGATATTTTCAAAGTTTTTCCCTATATAAGTCTATATTAACCATGTGATCCCTGGGGCGGGGCCATATTTGAACCTAGGGGATACTTTGAACAAACTTGGTAGAGGACTATTTGATGATGCTACATACCAAATATCAAAGCCCTAGAACTATGGTTTTGGACAAGAAGATTTTCAAATTTGTTCCCTATATAAGTCTATATAAACCATTAATTTGACCCCGGGGCCGGTCAAATTTAACCCTAGGGGGATAATTTGAACAATCTCAGTAGAGGACCACTAGATGATGTTACATAAAAATATCAAAGCCCTAAGCACCGTGGTTTTGGACAAGAAGATTTTCAAAGATTTCTAAACTATATGACCCTCAGGGCGGGACCATATTTGACCATAGGGGGATAATTTAAAGTAACTTGTTAGAGGACTATAAGATGATACTAGATACTAAATATCAAAGCCTATAGCTACTGTGGTTTTGGACCAGAAGATTTTTAAAGTTTTTCCTTTCGGTTGCCATGACAGCCAGAGTTCTGCATGGATTTCAATTATTTGGGCAATTTTGATAGGGGGTACCCAAGGATCATTTCTGTGAAATTCAGTGTAAATCCGCCCAGTGGTGTTGAAGAAGAAGATTTTTAGATTGACAATATAGCCATATATGGAAAATAAGCCCCACCCACTAGCGGCCATGTTTTAACCGAAACAGAATGGCTTAGGCAATTTTGGTAGAGGGTCACCTATAGATCATTTCTACTAAAAAAAATTTGAAAGGGGGCCACCCAAGGATAAATCCTGTAAATTTGGTGCAAATCTGCCTAGTGGTTCTGAGGAAGATTTTTTTACAATTTGTTGACACACGACACACGACGCACGACGGACGACGGACATCAAGCGGTCACAAAAGCTCACCTTGTCACTACGTGACAGGTCAGCTAAAAATGGAAATAACTTATTCTAATCCATAAACTGTAACATGAAAGAACGTTGTTTGAATTTATTTTCGAATGTTTGTTATGTCCTGGGTTGCTTAATTTTAGCAGGTTTTTATTAGACCTTTATCACGGACACGGACATGGGAATGTAAATGTAAACGTACTCTGTACTTCGTTCAAATTTGGGGGGTTTTCTCAAACATGTTTTAGGAACTTGTATTAAGAATATATATGATTATAAATAAAAGCGCATAGTGTGATAAAGGTTTAGGCCAGTAAAGCAGCATGTTGTATAGGCTTACAGAAAGCAGCCAATGCGGTAGAAAAAATACAGATCTTTGACCCATTTGTTATTATGTGGGAAAGAGTAGGCTGTACTGAAACAATGAAAAAAGAAACACAAATATTTGAAAAAAGAAAGGAATATGAATAGAAATTACAATGAATAACTGAGGGTCAGTGTAGAAGTATATCGGGGGTGGGAGGCTGTGGGGGGGGGGGGGGGTGAGGGGTTTAGGTTTTGGGTGTTTTGAAGAATAAATTTTTTATCTATTTTAATGTCTCATGTTTTGGTGATCAGTGTGTAAGTGTCAGTGTGTTGGGGAGAAATTACAACAAAAATGAGCTGTAACACGGCCTGTAAACACTGGCTCCACCTGCTTTTGGTGGCAAACGAGGTGAGTTGAGTTGAAGAAAGAGCTAATGATACTTCCGAGGTGGCGCTAAGTTATAAAGAAAGTCTACTTTTTGTAACAACATGGAACAGAATTTCAGTTAAACGGGTATTTGGTTCCAGTCATAAATGATTGTAACTTATATATATATATATATATATAGAGAGAGAGAGAGAGAGAGAGAGAGAGAGAGAGAGAGAGAGCGATTTGCAGAGATTACTGTCTTAAGTTAGCACTTTTGAGAGTGAGGCGTTAAGAGTTGGACCATACGAAATATTTACCCCTTAAAGAGAATTCCTATAGTTTTTTTCCTTTCATAGAAATTTTTTAAATTCACATATATGATAGGAAATTTTGTGCTGAAAACAATGAACAAATAAAAACAATAGGTCACCAGGCTTGTTTTTGTGAAAAATTGTATTGAACACACCCACTGTTGCTGAAACTGCTAGCGATTTTTCAACATTTTCATAATTTTCTGCTTTTTTTATAAATACCAACCAGAATATACATCAAGACAGCACAATAAAGTTTTTCTTTTTACAGATTTTATTATATACTTATTTGATATCATAGTCATATTTGTAATACTCTATCCTTACAATAATGGGTACAAATGAAAAAAAAAATTGTTTAATATTTACTTTTGTGAACTTTTTGCAGTGAAAAATACCCATAGTGAAGAATATTTTTTTAAATTTTGAAAAAATTCTTTCATAGAATTTTTTCCTGTTTTTCTTGTGTGTAGATAATTGTATTGTGGGCATAAAAATGGCTAAAAATATATGGGTCACCTGGCTAAATTTTATGTTAAGACCGCTAGAATACAACACCTGTTCGGACGGAAAATGGCGCGAACCTGGCCAAATTGATTACATGTATGTCTGCTAGAAGTTTAAAAAATCTTTCTATAATTGAATACAAAATAATCTGAAAGGTGATATTGTCTTATCAGTACTTAGTCAATTATCTTACATTATATGAAGAACACTGTCTTTGTACTAAAATGCGATGTGAAAACACAACCACAAAAATAGCAAGATACCTGTCAGGCATGATACTTGTCAATACAACATAAACCAGTATCAACATTTGATTACTGATAAAACTTATCAAAAATGTTATTTCATTCAAGATTCCTCATATTTAAGACTGTCTGTGACATGTTTCAACAAATGTTGACTTCAGTTCAGTTTTCCATAGAAAGTGTCGGCTGCGCAGAAAGATGCGCATAAAAAACTATCGGAATTCCCTTTAAACAAAATCAGTCCTTAAGTAATGCTTTTTGATTAAGAAGGTATCGAGAAGCGTGATATAAATATCTAAATACGTCAAAACGAAAGTTAAGTTTAGCAATATATTCCGTTTCGGTTTGTACAATATTAGTATTTCACAGAAATGGTACCTATTTATTTGAAAAGCTTACATTTTTTACAAAATAAATAATGTGGTTCACTGTTTGTTCTTACTTGCCTATTTACACTTTTGAGATGAAGTCATTGCCGCTTGTACATGCATAAAGAGTTGGAGCATAATTTATGAGATATTTACCCTTTAACAAGATCAATCCTGAAGAAATGATTCTTTTTTATTATAGTGACTTTGGTAAAGGCATTGAGGAGGTTCACCTAAACATTTAACCAACGCTATTATAAAATATGAGGTTTAATGATTATAGGGAAATTTCGAAGGTGGCTAACTTTACCCAAGAGCAAAGAGCAACACCGACGACGGCATGAGTTCAATATAGACATTCTTATTCGCTTGAATTGATTGAGCTCAGTTACTGTAAATAACAAAGAGATGTTCCACCAAAACTTTGATTATAGGTAGCTTTCCATATATGGGGTAAATGCAGCTAATTTCAACTTGTTTATTACTGAAAATAGAAACAAAGGTTTTCGGTCAATAACTAAAGTTTGGAATGATATATTGTCACCAAACTTGAGAAATAGCATTGTTATTAAAATAGAAAAAGTGGAAACTCCACAGGTCGCTCAACACAACAAAAACGAAAATGTTGCAGGCTCGGTTTGATTGAGCCTGTTCATGGACGGTAGTGGAAATCCATGCTACCGTCCACGCCCTCTAGCCCCGGGTTGAGCAGAACTCAACATTTACATATGCTAAAAGTACAAAAAGCAATTTAAAGGCAAAAACCGCTTGTGATCGCATTACAGCTGCTTGGTTCACAGTCCTGTATCTAAATAAATAGATTATGTTCTGCCATAAACTATACTTATTTGAGTGCAGAGAACTATCCATGTGCTATTTGAGTTGAGGTCATAATTGTTTTACCCATACAATAAAAAAAGGCTACCGTCCAATGAATTTAGTTCAGAATGTATTTTCTGTCACTACGATGAAATTTGTTTTAATTGCTTTGTTTGCTAGACTGGCGCTTGATAGACTGGCAAAATGATTCTCATAAATTTACAAAATTAAAAAAAGATATTTTATCAAATGGCAAACAATTTTTTTATTAGATGTATACGTAAATATAAAGTCTTCGTCTGTGTTCTCCTTCGAGAAAATGGGCGGTTATAGTACCTGATCCAGTATTCGCAGCAGAGGATAACACTGAGAATTATAAAGATATGTTGTATCTTGATAAAGTGGCGAAAACCTTTAAAATATCTTTAAAATAAAACAAATCCCTGTGGTTACGTTTCAATTTTTGTGTTTTGAGAAATTCCCCAGACTTTGACCATAGTACATAGTACGATTACATTGTCCGTGTCCGTTATAAAGGTCTATTAAAAATATTAACGTTGAAGGACAAGAACGACTCTGTGAGATAATTTCTACGAGGTTTTGAACGCAAACAAGATCTTTGTGGGATATTGAGCGTAGATTTTGATTTTAGATCGTTATAAAGTTCAAATATATTACACTCAAGAGGCTATGGCTTGATTTAGTGATGTATTTCACCAAAAATTGTTAAGATCTCCTAGTTTCAATATCTGCCGTGATTTTGTTTACACAAACATTCTGAGTATATGTTTCTAATTAGGGTAAAATTGTGACCTCCTCTAGACTGCTTATAGTGAAATTGGCAACGACGGGCGACGACAGACGACTATGGACGACGGACTCAGTACTACCACAGTAGCTCTCCTTGGGCAATTTCTGCCCATATGAGATGGAAAAAAAACTCAGGTGCGCAACTCCTTATATTAGGCAGCATTCCTATACAACCAGGACGGTTATTCAAATACTTTAGCAATATGTGTAATATACTTTTCTGTGATTTACACACGGACTGACGAACAGACAAAGTCAAATCTTTATCCCCATTGCAAATATGCGGCATAATAAGCCAGACCTTATCATCATTACAGGCATTTTTCCTACCATACATAATATAAATAAATTATGTTGAGACGATCCCCTTGAAAATACGATCGTCCAAGGTCACTTCGTCTTAAGGCAAAATGTCTCATAAGCAGTTGAAAGAGACATATACAATGTAATTTGGTTCATACTCAGTACCTACCTTTTAAATGTTCATCATTATCACTAGCTTTCATCAGCCCTGGTAACTTTGGATGTACTATCTTCAATTCGTTCAATTCACATACAAACACATTTTCAGCATTTAAATGTCTATGAACAATTTTTTCCTTCTCTAAAAACGCCATACCATCAGCAATCTAGATAAACATTCAGTATTCTTGAAATACACATTCGTTATTTTCATGAATATTTTAGGTACAATTCAGACAATTCTCCGCCCAACCCTTCTCTCGACAAAAGCTTAAAAAAGAAACCCTATTGCAAAGTTAGTATGAATATGTAAACAAACATCTAAAGGAACACAGTGGGACACGCCTTGAAAATGTCACAAAAACACCATGGGAAGGTTTAAGCTCATTAAGGATATGCACCAAATCTCACTGTTACCCCACCCTCCTTTTTCATCATAGTTTCAAAGCTACATTGCAGTGTAAATAGAAGTTATCCCCGCCAGATGGATTTTTAACACTTGAAACAGTAATAAAAGACACACTATGTAAAACATATACATGTTTGTACAAATAAGTATACACAAATTACCTAACAGACTATATTATACAAAACGCTTTTATTCAATGCTTAAAACTGCAGAAGGGCAGATCAAACATCATTAAAGGGCAGGCGAAAAATGCCAAACAACAAGTATCCCAGTTGCCAAGAACTGCCTCTTCCATCTGTCTCACTAGACACAATCAAACAAGAAACCATAGCATGAAATTGTAAAAGAGCTAAACAGCAATTATGCGATGTGTTTCGAAGTAGGGTCTCTACCTCTTTTGATAAAACATCTTATAGTTTTAAAGTTTTCCTAAGTACAACTGATCTAGAATCTTACAAAATTGTATAAGATCTCCATAAAATACCTTGTCGCAGAATTGTCTTTAAAGTAAACCAAATTTAAAATTGCGATAGTAAAACTTGATAAAATGTCTTCGCTATACGTTTTCCCGATTTCCAGAATCATGTTCATTGACCAAGCTTTTCAAATGAGAAAACAACTGATGGACTTCCTATACTGGATTAGTCACAGGCTGTGGGTTCGTTCTTGCACGCGAACGGGCATATATAGCATGTTTTCCTTCATTTTAGCAAGAAGCGGAGTTGTATGGATTCAGATTATTATAAAGTTCTCAAAATTGAGTTGTTCAAGTAGCGAGCAGCTTCGCAAACTATTTAACAGGTGCTTATTACTAAGTATAGGACTTTACTCGTTATACGTACACGTATGCGTCTAGAAAAATCGTTTAAGAAATTGCCTTTTTTAGATTTATTGTTTTGTTATGAAATACATTTTGTTATATACTTTCTGTTATACTAGGTTTTTACCAAAAGTATCGTTGGCCCTTAATAATCTGTTTTTGTCTTTAACATCAATGCTGACTGTCATCAATTTTTTTTAACTGTCAAAAAAGCAGTAAAGCGGCCGCGAAAAGTCTTCGCAACTAGTTTCAGTGCTGTTATATTGTCTAGTCATTTGGTATCATGGAGTTCATTCAATTTATCTGTATACTAGCCTCATTCAGTAATAACTCATACACAGACTCAGTTAAACAGAGTTTGATTTCTTGTTGCTTAGTTGCGTTCTTTGATTGTAAAGGTCCTACTGTTTTAATACCGTAAGGGGACATGGGCCTCAGAAGATACTCCATTACAACGCTGTAACAATATTGTCTTACTGTCAATAATCCAAAATTAGCAGCTAATCGTGATATCCCTTCAAGTTTTGGAGATATCTCCGAACAAACTGGATATAAGTAAATCATTGAAAGGGAGACATTTCAAAAAGTAAGCAAGGTAGAGTTATGGTTCTTGTAAACTGCAATTTCTCTTAATGCTTCTGTCACACTGTGATGTTTTAACAAAGTCCCTTGAATAGTTTTAGAGTTATGTTCCTGACAAAAGTGTGAAGGATGCACGGTCCCATGCATGTTCGCACGCACACACAGATGAACGGAGACAGTTACCATATCCCATTCGCTTTATGATAAGAGGATAATATATAAAATCCGCCATTTTGTTTTACGTTACAATGGAAACAAAATGAGTGCCTTTTTTTTATCAAATATGGACATGTCCCTAACTGTCTCATCTTAAGCCTATTCTAAAAAAAACATGTTTTACTGTCTTAAATTAACTGACAATATGAATATTAGAAAAATACTGCCATTCCTTTTAACAAAATAATACCTCAGCAGCCATTTTAGTCAAAGACTTGAAGGTTATAGTGTTTCCTCTGTCTCTCTGCAAATATGTTTGTAACGTGCAGCGAACCGTCTCTCCGAGTATAATCATAAATGGTTCAGGTTTTATTATCACAGCTAACATTCTAACAAAGTGTCTGGATTCCTTGAATGTATACATAGTCTGCGCTTCTGCTAAGAAATGGTCCACCGCGAGTTTGCACTTTGTCACGATAGTTACATCGAATGTGTTGAACAATTTACCTGTAAAAGTGAAAACATGGAGCAATACTATGAAAACTTTTATAGTCCTAATAAATGCCCATGCGCATTCCAACGTTTCATTAAAAATATTTTACTACAACCAAGCATTAATTAGGCTATCTAACAGAGCAGTGCTAATTCCGTAGCTTTGATCAGACTGTGCAGTGTGCTGCGTCAAGTAATTATTACATTCTTGTTTAAACACATCATTCTAATATTTTTATATATTTCGCTGTGTAATTTGTAATCTTTATCCAAAACATGTCTTCTCATTTACATACCGGTAAATAGTTCTCCATATTCACCAACTTTGACTGACTTGATAATAGCAACAGACTCCCTTTCAATTTCTAATTTCCTGGGATATACAACGGGATTTTGTCTCGGAGCTGGTGTCTTTAGTTTGCAAGGAAGGTCATCAGCTGTACCTGTTAAATGTAAAAATATTTAAAGTTACATGTGACCCAATAAATTCACGGTTTTCGGCAAAAATTGAATCATCTTCTTTTCCAAATGAGAAGAAAGTAAACACCGAGTAAGCGAGCCGCCGATGTGCATACTGGAGATGGCAGTGTGTTTTTGGGTCGATAACGTAAGTCTTTAATACAATCAAACAGTCCATGGATTGGAATGCATTTTTTACTGACTTTTATTCAACATTTTCGTTTTTGTCGTGATGAGCGACCGTTAGAGTTTCCACTTTTTCTATTTTACGGTAGAAATTAGGCGCAAATACAAGATGTCCACCTGCGCAATGCTAAATATTCGGCCCTGGCACGGCATTTCAAAAATGAAAGTTTAACATAACTGCACGTGATTTGTCTTGTTTATACACGATACTTATCTCATTGATACATACCCGGATCCAGTGAAAAAGTAGTTATTTTTTCTGCAAGATGTTAAAAGACAGGTATACATATTAGCTATAATTATGAGCACTTAAGGTGGTTCGCGGGGTTCCTACGAAAATTTCGAAGTATGAGATAGAAGACTGATATTAGGTCTGTATATACTAACATCTCCTGTCTTCCATTTGGAGAAAAAAGAAAATCGCTCTGAGTCCACATTTCCTTTGAAGAGCGCCACCTAGCGGCACATGTATTTTTCAAGGGAAAACGCCGTTTTTCTGTAATTATCGCATTAAAATTAATGTTATTACATTATTTCAAACTCAGGAATTTAGCTAAATTAAATGTTATTGTTTACATGTTGCGTTTTGTAAATTATTTCATTTGGAAAATGCTTAAATAAAGAGATATCCGTAGTAGGGGTGGGGGAAAATAGCGAAAATATTCAATGTATTTCATGGCCGTTTAGCCGAAATAAAATAAAACAGAACGGTCAAAGTCCTTGATTTTCAAATGTATTCTTCTTTAATCATTTCTGAACAAGAAAATAAAATAAAAATAGGGGGTCTTCACGGCAGATTTTTTGTAAATTTACTTTTTTTTGTTTTGGTAATGTAAATATTGTGACGTTGATACGTCATTTATGCTGTTAACGTCACACAAACGTTTTGTTCATTATGTCCTTTAAAGATACATTTTTGTATATACAGGATGATGAAAGTACACAAAAATGAAATATTTTTACTAAATAGATTCACATAATTTACAGTGTTAAGTAATTTACAATCTAAGTATATCATCTAGAAATATACTTCAATGTCAGTTCAACAATTTCCTTAAAGATGCTAATTATTTTGTTTATATTATAATGTAAAATGTCATTTAAAATGATGACCACGGACACCCTTGCCGTTTCTGTCAGGGTATCAGAATTTCAGTCTGTCTCAAATTCTATTAGACTAGCTGTCTGCAAGAAGAGAGTCTACATTCACATGGATTTCTGAATACTGGCGTCGTAATTAGCATTGCGTGCAATCAATACGCATCTGCTAAATTCTTTTATCCATTTTTGAAACAGTTTTAGAGCTAACTTAATGCATGAAGACTTCACTGTAATCAATTCATGGCACATTTTTAAGCCGTGGATCTCCAACGCAATGATCACAGTAATTCATTAAGGAAATATCCAGTCGGTGGTTGCTTGTAGACTTCGCTATAATCATTTTAATTATGATACATTTGTGATCCATGATATGCAAAACTGTGAAATTAAAATCAACAGAAAATTCTGACAAGGCGCTTCGAAACGCATAAATGTAAAATCCCCATTTGATGCTGGCATATCGTAACTTTTGTTCACTTTGCGCTCAATGTCACGGACATTCTTTATGCGATGTTGCTCATTGCAGTCTGTCATACCTGGAACGGTCTTCTGCGCATGTCCTGAACTGATTATCAATCGGAGCGCACGGCAAAAAATACGCAAATTATTGTACGACAGCATGCGGTTAGTGTATAATATGTATAATATACTGACAAAAGGTTAGGGTTAGTATTACAATGGTCACAAAATATATACATTAAAGATAATTTTCATTCAAATTGCTTGAATCCGGTATATACCGGGGTCTATAATTTATACAGGCGTTCCAGGCCTGCAGTGAGTTGCAGTCCTGAAATATCCGAATTCCTTCGCATCTGCGTCAAAATGCACTTTTACACTAAATCCCAGTCAAATATTTTGTTTTCAGCATTCTGGCGAAAACATTTCAAAGAACATGTAAATGGTGGTTTTATTTATTTCTTAGTTTTATCCGTCTTTTAAAATGTTTGAAACACCAAAAGAAATGCACGAGATGAAATCATAGTGGTTTCATTTTTGATATTACATTCAGCACTGGAATACCATACTTCGATTTTGGAATAAAACCTTCATCAAATAAGAATGAACCCAATTTGCCGCCAAAATTCTATAATCGAAACTTTTTGTATGCACAACAGTGAACCATGTCGAAAGTGCGTTTCCTTGAAAACATCTGACAGAAACAGCGGGTCTGAACAAAGAACGCATGGCTCTGAACCTTTCGCAAGAGCAGCCTCAGTTAAACCACTCTTCTTCCATCTTTCCATCCTAAAATATCGTCTGCGTCGATTGTATCTGTTTCATATTATTTTCTGAATGTTTCGAAGCGAAATGAGTTAGAGTTTTATTTTTGTTCTGTCATTTTGAAGCAGGTTTTCCTTCAATACGGTTTGCATTGTGCATTCACGTTGACGTTATAAATTCAATGCACTAAGCGGTACCAAAATGAGCTTTATTCAAGTAACGGTTTCAAGTTCACAGACTGAAGTACATTTTTACCATAAGAGGCATTATCTCATTTATCCATCATCTGCGTAAGATTCCATGATTTTATTTATTAAAAATACTCAATATAGGTTTAAAAAGCAATAAATATAATACACAGTTAAAATTATAATGAAAATCAAAACCTCTAAATAAAGTTACATATCATAAAAAAAAGAAACATATTGATGTTTTAGCCGCCCTTCAAAATGTTCTTTTTCGTTAAAAATGAATTTCATTTTTGTCTGGAAAACAGTTTCACCACATTTCGTATCTTGTATCTTCGTTGTTAGCTAGTCACTTGAAATATTGAAAAAACAATAAGGAATGTCGTTCAGTTTCGCACTTAAACATTTCATACAAAAGGAGCCGCGCCATGAGAAAACCAACATAATGGTTTTGCATCCGCGCAGGCTGGTCAGGATCCATGCTGTTCGCTTACAGTTTCTCTAATTGCAATTAAGATGAATTGCGAGAAAGTACTGTTAGGAGTGTTACATTGATAGTTTTTGGATTTTCCGACATTCGGGGACAGGATTAGTTGAGAAAGCATGTATATTCAGAAGTCAAAAAAAAGACGGAAGAAGGCTACACGACGACAATAACTGATGATATCTATTGTTGAAAATTTGTGTTGCTTCTTTAATAAATCGCTAACAAGTGCGTGTTTTTGTTATTATAAAAATATTTGTTTATCATTCAGATTGATATTTTCTTAGTATTTGACTTGTACTCTATCAGTACGTATGCCCCGTGTGCAAAACTGGAAAAAGTGCATTGAAGGATAATGATACATTTTCATTTTAGGCATAAATAGCCTTTCTCCCTCAGCCTAAAAAGAATTCACATCACCGACGCCTTTCCACGTACATGTTGATCGAGGTAACTGAAAGTTTGGGCACGAATAATGTAGCATTTTTAGTTCATATTTTTGCTACTTGAACATTTTGGCACTTTCTTTTCACAATTCCTCGTTATGTAAATGCCCAATAAGAAGTGTTATGGCTTAGAAATAAACCAACAATGCCTAGTTTACCTTTGGCCTATGTTGTAGACTAATTGTATTCTCCTTTCTGTGTTCTGTGCGGCCTCCATGCGGAGGCAGTGGGAGGGTGGGGGAGGGGGTTGAAGGCAGATCAGTGCGATTTTCGTACGGATTCACGGGCTCCGCAGCCTCTACGATTTTGTTTAGCGAAAAGTTATACATATATGAATTAATCGAAAGGCTGTAGACCGTAGACATGTTGCAGGTGGCATTGCTGCACAATCTCCGCACGGGCACCGTTAGGAGGCCAAGAGCTGATCGTGCAGCCAACGCACGATTTTTCGTGGACATAGTGCCTAAAAGAAATCGTACGGAGATTGTAGACACCTGAGACCTTCGCACCGTCCTCGCACAGCGGCCACAATGTTCCTGCTTGCTGCAGTACCGAATGCAATCGCACGGATATTGAGCAATCATCGCGCGGAAACACTATAGCGGCAAAATCATTTCCGAGCGGCGGCCTTGATATGGCATAAAATTTTTCAGATGGTTATATTATATTGGTCATCTCCAGCACGTAAGATTTCCGTTGGAATCTTGCGGTGACTGCAAGGCAACTGCACTGAAATTGCACGATTTCCGTATAATCTCCGCACAGCTTCTATATGAATTTCTCCCGGCTTGTACAAAAGAAAGGGCACGAAGCCTGTATTTAATGTGAACTCATACACCTACGATACCAAATTTAGACTAATTTATAGCACGATGAAATGTGAATTAGGTGAAAACTAGATATATCAATACCATTGTATATACAAATATGTGGTAGTTTCCGTAGATTTTATCAACTTTCAATTGTCTGTGAGGACGTCCGCTAGTCTTAATCCAGCGAAGACACTTCTCAAAACTCTACTTAGGTTTTGGAAAAGGGATAATCTAGGCGTTCTATGAAGCGACTATCGTACTTGCAAAGTCCCCACTGACACCTTTTTACCATTTCTAATAAGTTTTACTTGTATCATTTTAATCATTTTCAAAAGGAGTTTTTCAGTTGTTTTTATAAGTGACGAGATCGCATTGTCGGAGGTTAATATTTACATTAACACTGTCTACAGGTGTGCGTCGAATCAAGTGCATTTATTGGTTGATCGCATATCGATTTATTGGTTTGATTGACAGCCGCCGTTTGGTCAATTGTCACCAGCCACGTGTATTTTTTAATGTTTCTACCGCCTATTCATAAATGTACATGAAAATCAACAACATAGAATGTTATAAGGTCGGCATGAAACGAATTGCTTCTATAAAATGAATCCATTCCAACTACAAGGAATAAGGTATTTATATAGATATTTATATAATCTGTATTTATTATTTATTATAGTTTCTCTTGCATTTGCATCAACGCGTGTTTGCTGAACTTTCAAATTTATCACCTCATTCCAAAGCGAATAAGTAAGTGAGAACAAAGCTAGAGCGACCCTTAACTTGCAGCAGCTGTCCAAGTAATATATAGTGTGGATGACATCGCTTGGCATTAAGTACAAAACTTTCATTCCTCGATCATTATTTGTTCGTTAAAATGTGCGTAAGAATTCATATTTCTGTCTGGCTGAGAAATTGAAAAGCAGAAGCAGTTAACTCGCCGCGTGGATATATAAATGTCCCCTGTTAATGCGCGCCCGGATGCAGTAAAAAGCAGATTTTATCAAAACTATAATTATATAATGTTTTTTCGAGAGATTTCTCGTGTCTTATAATTTGAAATAATGCCGTTACGAAGTGAAAATAATACTTACACTTATAGAAATGAATAAGGTCGAATATGTCAGTGAAAAGTCTTCTTAAAGCTATATATAGCCGTCCATTGTATGACTTGATTTGAATGTGTGCGACACGTGCTCTGCTGGATTTCTTATCTGGAGCTAACATCGACAGTACTAGCATACGTCCTCCTGAAATAAATACAATTAAAAAAATTCGTGAAGTATAAAAAAATACACTTATTTCATGCCAGACAATGATATTAATTTTTGCTTTTAAACGTATACGGTCGCAATATTTCAATATAAAAGTAACAACAATTCTAAGAAATTGAAGGATGTCAAACGCGATTGCTTAAAAACGGGAAGTGAAACGAAGACAGGTTATGTCTTTTCGTATAATTTCAATCCTTTTACAGATGACAAGGCCAATTTGCTTTACATAATCTAGAGATATTGCACCTTTCCAAACTGCCTTCAGAGATGACACATTTTTAACTAATTCTGCATGAAAGTCCGCGATTCATCACATTGATATGTTTATGCATAAATACATTATTTCTAACAAGATTAAGCCACGTACAACAGCTACAAAGTTACAAAATACATCAAATTTATTGACGATAATATTTTCTTTGACAATCTCATAACTAATGTTTATCCTTTCCTGTTTTGTCTTCACTGCAGTATGTCATATGTATAAATATATGTACTCTATTTTGGAAATAAATATGTTTAAACTAAATAACAACAGCATTTATTTAGTAATATCAGACAGACAGTTTGGTATTTGTTTGAGAGGAATTTAATAGCCGATGTTGTGACATATATAATTATAATGTTCATAAAGATGATATTGGTAGTCCTGATCAATATTGTTGATTTATGGTTTATTACTTATTGATTTTTTAATTCATGCGAATATGTGTTTGTTGAATGGGAAAAATGTATTTGAATGATTTTACCTCGGTTTCTAATACAGGTTTTCTGCTTTTGATAGCGATCATCTGTTGTCAAAATTTTCAGAACGTTCGGTAAATAGAACTTAGTCTAGTGGTCTGATTGTCACGTTAAGTAACATGTATATTTAACGACGCGCCATTCTTGGCGTCACGTCTACGTAACGCGCTCTTTTGTTGTATGTTATGACGTCCTGGACGTCACTTGTTGTTCTTCCGGTCTATGAAGTAAACAGTCAACGTAAAACGGACAACACTTTTGTCTTCATTTAATGTCTCCACGACATTTTGGTGCCGTGACGAAAAACATTAGCAATGGCAACTAAACTACGATCAATCCAGAAGGGGCACAAGGGTGCAGTTACACGACTTTTGTCAAAATTCGAGATGATTCCGCAAGAAGCAGTTGATTTGGAAGAGTTGCAGACGATAGAAGATTCCCTGAGACAGAAAAAGCAGACGATCACCGAGATCCATGAGAAAATCATAGATTTCATTCCAGAAGATGACGGGAAACAAATCGAGACGGAGATACTGGATCATAATGAGTACATCTATAATTTACAGACAAAGATACAGAAAGTAGCAAGTTTCAAAAAGGTAACATTTTCTAATTTGAATGTTAATTCTCAGGCTTTCCGTGTGTCTGTTTACGGCGAATCATCACAAACTAACCATGAGAATGTTATCCACGATAATTCTTCCCAAAGAGAACCTAACTTTAACCACACCCACAGCTCTGTATACCATAGACTACCGAAGCTAGATCTACCGCGGTTCGATAGCAACATTCTTGACTGGCAGTCATTCTGGGACTCATACGAGTCGGCTATTCACACGAACCCTTCACTCAGTGGTGTACAAAAATTCAACTACCTGAAGTCGTCTCTGAGGGGAGAAGCTGGACAAACAATTGCAGGTTTTGCGTTAACTAATGCTAACTATGAAAAGGCAGTGTCGTTATTACACGAAAGGTATGGACAGAAAGACCGAATCATACAGACCTACATGAAAGCTTTACTTGAGGTGCCCGCTCCCCTGAACACCGTTACCAGTCTGAGAAAGTTCTACGATACTACAGAAACATACATACGGGGACTTGATTCACTTAACCAGTGTGAGAGCACATATGGATCTCTTCTCACTCCCATCATCCTTCAGAAATTACCACCGGAAGTCAGAACAAACATTACACGTGCGCACGGAACATTATCTTGGTGTTTGAATGAATTAATGAAGTGTCTCATAAATGAAATTAATATTATGGACGCCGGAAGTGCATTGAATACCGGGCAAGAATTCATTGCTACAGCAACCTTCCTGACGAAATCGGACACGCGAAAGACGGAGAGAAAAAATATTCATAGACCAACCAGACCAAGTGTGAAACCTAAAAGCGTTCAAGTACCAACCTGTGTATATTGTAAGGGAGAGCACTCAAGTACAAACTGTGTGAAAATTAAAGATCGCGAACAGAGACTCAATATTGTAAAAGAAAAGCAGTTATGTTTTAACTGTCTACGCAGTCACAAGGTTAGCGAGTGTAGATCTAAATTCAATTGCATGATATGTTCGCGTCGACACCATACTAGCATATGTGAGGAAGAATCAAGAAAAAAATCTACAGATGAACCCCCTAAAACACATGACGCGAAGGAAACCCAGTCATCCGTGCATTCACTCAGCCCATAATTTCGCACTAGGACCCGTTTTACTGAAGACAGCCGTTTCCATGGTTACATCATCTTGCACATCCACAACCGCGAACATCCTGTTTGATGAAGGTTCCCAGAGTTCGTTTATCACTGAACGTCTAGCACAGAAACTGCAGCTACAGCCAACCGGCAGTGAAGCGCTATGCTTATCAGGATTTGGAGACACAAAGAGACGCATACGACACCTAGATACAGCCACCGTCTATTTACAAACTCCAGAATTTAACATCCCAATCAAAGTGCTGATAGTACCTGAAATTTCCGTGCCGCTGAAAACGTACCAGAAACACGTTGGTCATCTTCCGTACCTGAAAGGACTCAAACTTGCTCATCCCATGTCAGAATAAGATAACTTCGAGATCGAGATATTAGTGGGCGCTGACCATTACTGGGACATAGTGCAAGATACTATCATTAGAGGAGACGGGCCTACAGCTATACAATCGAGAATCGGCTATCTTTTGTCCGGGCCTTTGAGTACCGAAAATCAGATACAGCCATCCCCATTTCCCGTGTCTATGTTGAACGTTATGACTATGCACGTGCAGGAAGAAGTCAATCTAGAGAGATTTTGGGAAGTAGAATCATTAGGAGTAGAACAGAAGTCGGTACACCAAGGCTACGAAGAATATACCAAACAGTACCAGAACACAGGCATTTCGTATGAGAATGGAAAGTACATTGCAAAATTACCCTGGAAAGAAAATCATCCATTTTTGCCAAGTAATGAGCTGATAAGCCGACGAAGAACTGTTAGTGTAGTAAACCGCCTTAGAAAAGAACCAGAACTACTTCAGAAGTATGGAGAGATTTTAAGTGAACAGGAGAAGAGAGGCTTCATAGAAAAGATTACAGATGTTAAATCAAGCGAGAATACCAAAGTTAATTATATTCCCCACCATCCCGTAAAGAAAGACTCGGCGACCACACCCATACGTATTGTATACGACTGCAGCTGCAAGTCAACACGAGATTCCCCCACCTTAAATGAGTGCTTGATGAATACCCCACCCATCCTTAACGACCTAACAGCTATATTACTACGCTTCCGATACCACGAATTTGCAGTATCCACAGATATCGAGAAGGCGTTTTTGAACATCGGTCTACATCCAGACGACCGTGACGTCACTAGGTTCTTTTGGTTATCAGATCCGAACAACCCAGACAGTCCACTACAGATATATCGCTTCAAGTCAGTGCTCTTTGGAGCTACGTGCTCGCCGTTTATATTAAACGCTACAATAACAAAACACCTTGCCTTACACAGATGCGACGATACAGAACGTATTCAACAAGGATTATACGTCGATAACATACTTACCAGCGTACCAGACGAGTCTACACTGCTAGATTTCTACACTAACAGCAGACAACTGATCCAGAAAGCATCCTTTAATTTGAGATCATGGAGCTCAAACAACCCAGCTCTGCGTGAGAAAATCAAATCCGATGGTGTGAGCGATAAGGACAGAAATACAAAGGTACTGGGCATGCGCTGGGATTCTTCAACAGACGAACTATCATTTCCACAAAGACTGAAGGCAGCGTCGAATATCTCTGTTCTGACGAAACGTGTGATCCTTCAAGAATCATCCTCCATTTATGATCCACTTGGATTACTTAGCCCGATCACCGTGACAGGCAAGATGTTGATACAGTCACTATGGAAACGTAAATTTGAGTGGGACGAACCGTTGCCAGATGACATCATTACAGAGTGGTGTAAGATCAGAGAAGATACCGCGAAAGCTACCGAAACCAAGTTTAGCAGACGATACTTCCAAGGCACAACACCAAGGGAAGTAACTCTTCACGTCTTCTGCGATGCCAGCACAAAAGCTTATGGCTCATGCGCATACCTTGTTTCCGGTTGTCACAGCACTCTCGTCATGGCGAAGAATAAAGTAACTCCCATTAAACAACTTACCGTGCCGAAACTTGAACTGTGTGCAGCACTTACAGGCGCTAAACTTAGTCAACACATAACATCCACCATACATTGTGAGAAAGTATACTTATGGAGCGACAGCCAGATCGTTCTGAAGTGGTTTTCTACAACCAAACCACAGCCACAATTCATAGCCAGACGTGTAACAGAAATACATGAGTTGACAGACGGCTTCATGTGGCACTATTGCCCAACCAATTCAAACCCAGCAGACCTTCTGTCGAGAGGACTTACCTATGAGAAATTTCACGACAACATATTATGGATGCATGGTCCTAGCTGGCTGAACGACGAGACAACATTTCCCGGATATGAATTAATGCTGAGTACGCACACCAACAGTGAACACGAAGATACCAACTATTCCGCCTGTATGACTACATCGCGAGAAATTACACCCGGTCCCGGCATTTTAGATGTTATAGACATCAATAGATTCGACACATACCGTAAGCTGATACGTGTTACAGCATATGTTCTAAGATTTGTGAACAACTGCAGAAATATTGGGAAGGTCTACGGACCTCTAGAGTCGCACGAGATCAACGCAGCAGCCAAGCATCTGATAAAGTACGTACAGTCCCGTCATTTTCCGGACGTGATAGAGTACATCTACCAGAATAGAAACATCCAGTTGAAAAGACCCAACCTAGTGAGACAGCTTGATTTGTTTCTTGATGACGACAAATTAATACGTTGTGGCGGCAGAATATCTAACGCACCGTTATTACACAGCACGAGATTTCCCTACCTACTTCCTTCCAAAGACAACCTTACAAAGCTTATTATTTTGGACGCACACGTTACACATATGCATTCCGGTACTGAGAGCACAGTCACCTATCTTCGCCAGAAATTTTGGATTCCTAGCATTCGCCAGCGTGTTCAGAAAATAGTCCGCTCGTGTGTTACGTGTCGTAAGGTCACAGGAAGAGCATATCGAGTACCTGACCCCCTACTGTTACCTAGCAACAGATTGAAGGTTGCGCCACCATTCACAGTAACCGGCATAGACTTTACCGGAGCTTTAACAGTAAAGGCATCGAGAGGAGAACTACAGAAAGCATAAATTTGCCTTTTCACATGTGCCAATACGCGAGCTGTCCATCTAGAAATAGTACCGAACATGACTGTGGAATCATTTATTTTAGCTCTACGACGTTTCTTCAGCAGAAAAGCAATACCCAAGGTCATTATGTCGGACAACGCCCTGACGTACATCGCCACCGCCAAAATCCTGAAGGAAAAGGTCCTTGGAACACATGGTATAACATGGTCATTTATTCCCCAGCACGCGCCATGGTACGGAGGGTGGTGGGAGAGGCTTATTAGTATAACAAAGACCTGTATCAGAAAAGTACTCGGAAAGTCATTGGTTAGCATGGAAGTTCTTCAAACAATTACAGCAGAAGTAGAATGTATCGTAAACGACCGCCCACTCACACACACATCTGCAGACCCCTTGGATGAGGAACCCCTTACCCCTTCCCATCTACTGTATGGAAGAAGAGTTACCTCCCCTGTTTATCCAGACGACACGGAGTCCCCAGCAGACGACCTATCCCATGATTCTGCAGACAAATTTTATAGATTTAAGTCTGCAACACTTGAACACTTCTGGTCGAGATGGAAGCACGAATACCTCACATCTTTGCGAGAGTTTCACAGAACATCCGGTAACCATGGAGATACTGTTACGATTGGTGACGTCGTGCAGATACATGACACCAGTTTACCAAGAAATCGCTGGTCCCTTGGCGTGATTGAAGACGTTATCGTTGGAAATGATGGACTTATTCGAGCAGCCCGTGTTAGATCAAGACGAGGTGTAACTACCCGACCCATATCAAAACTGTATCCACTCGAGCTGAAGTAACCAGATGTGCGTGCTTCCTTATAGAACAGTTACCTTACCCAGTGACTATTACACAGAACTTACTTAGTGATTGTAGTAATGAATATCTAAGAGATCAGACAAACTGTAATACGCGTAATGTGATATGAGATCGTGTTTTAAGTTAAAGTGACAGTAACACTTGTTCAAAAATATGTGATTATGCAGAAGTTTAACTGACTTTCTAGTTTAACCATTATCCGCAGTTCTAAGTGATATAACATATTCTGGAATAAGCAAAGACTGTTATTTCTCAGAGAAAGTGATTTACTATGTTTTATATTTGTGATTGTAAATACTCTAAATAACATGTTTTATGTTTAAAAATCAGCATCGTGGCCCCCGGAGTGTCACGTTAAGTAACATGTATATTTAACGACGCGCCATTCTTGGCGTCACGTCTACGTAACGCGCTCTTTTGTTGTATGTTATGACGTCCTGGAAGTCACTTGTTGTTCTTCCGGTCTATGAAGTAAACAGTCAACGTAAAACGGACAACACTTTTGTCTTCATTTAATGTCTCCACGACACTGATAACACAGGCAGGGTAGTTGTATGTTCTTACGCCAGGTAATATCCCAGGTCATTTAGTTTTAACTTTGAACCTTAATACTGTGTGTCGAATTCAACAATCCCTGTAAAAGGATTTAAATTATTTAAAAAGATATTACCCGTCTACGTTTAAGAACGGCCATATTCTTATGTCACACTTAATGTAAAGCATATCCCAAATGCCTTTCATTATTGACACAAGTAAATAATTCAACTGTCAGGCTTGAACAAGCCTTTCAAACTCAAACTGATTCTGATTGTATATATTAAACTGGTGCGTTATTTTGAAAGACAATACAATACTTTTAATGTACCACATCAGAACGTTATATCTGGGTGTGGATACAAAAAGCACAGGCCTTTGAAACCCTAATGGAATGCAAATTTCTATGAACTGTGGTACAGCTCTTGTGGGGAAGCAGAGATGTGTGTCCATGAGACACTGTTGCTTCCACTTCCATTCATCGTACGGTTGTATATTACCTGTTGACAATGCAAGACTTTCAGTAAACATTTATTATCTGCAGCCCTAAGGCCGCATGTATATCGGAAAACAATATGTAGTGTACCACATGGGTGTTCTCACCAGATTTTTTACCTATATGCGATTGGCTTATCCAATTTATGGAAAGCCGTCCTTGCAATATAGTTGGTATAGAAAATTTTCAGGCAACAATTTATGAGTAATAGTAAAAAATCAGGTATGGATACTGTTTTAGATATTTTTATGAACAGACTACAGCAATAAAATATTGTTTCTATTTTGAAGATTAATTTCATTTTCGTCAGTGTCCATAATTTTCGGAAAACAACCCGGAAAACAATCGCGAATATTCTAATACGCAATACCTACCTATTAAGAAATACATATTTCATAGATCTACTTGTAAAACATGTAGAATGGAGTAATACTTCCTACATTAAGGCGTAATGGTTTAATAAAAACAAGCAAGCTATTCACCTATAAGTTGAAATACTTATTAGATTGAAAACGCGAAGCGGTTTAGACCTATAGCTACCGTATTTCGGCGCTTTAGAATATCCTACTGACAGTTTTCACTGAAAGGCAGATTAATCCGCCGTAAGGCTTTTTACCCGTTTTTCAGACTAATCGACAGATGTTTCTATTGAAATAAACTGTTCTCACATTGTTCTACAGACCGTTGATATTTTTATACATATGTAAATACAATAATGTTAAAGAATGCGTCATTTCGCATGAAAAATATGATTTTAGGTCTCTTGACCCATCATGGCTAATTTGAAAAGTGAAGGTGTATTTCTTTAAAACATTTCAGATAATTCCGGATGTGACCGAAACGATTGAAAATATTCTATAGAAATAGTCCGAAACGTATAACGAAGATTTTTCTAATTAAGTCTTAATATTATATATTGCACTCGTCAGTAATAAGACAGCATATGATCTGAATCATTTTTTGAACTTGTATAGATATACATGCGATTCTTCCTACCTGTCCCGACTCCTACGCAGTGCTTCGAGTGGCAAGGGAAAACACTGCGTAGGAGTTTGCTATTTATGAATCTGGTTGATTTCGTCTAAAATAGATTAAATTTTTGAATTACTTTCCTTTATTCTTAATTTTTTCTTATTTTTGTACAGCTTTTATAATGACAGATTCATATTATTTATTTCGTATATTTAATTTTATCGTTTAATATTTTTTCACGAATGATGTAAAACTGAGTCAAAATATTTGTATAAGATTTCCTATTTTATGTAAATATAGCTGTAGTATATATGGTTACATTGCCTCAACTAATAGTGATAACTAATACAATACATGTGTGATGTTATGCATGCAGTCGTGCTGCATCTGTACGCTTTTTATGTTATATATTTGTTTCAATATGTAATATTAAATATACCTATTTTATTATTTACAAGCTATATATTGGCATTCCCTGTACATCTTAAATGTGTCTCGATTTTAGCGGAACATGACGGTAACGTTTAAGATCGTTACGTCAGTTCCGGATTTGTATTACAAATGTTGTTGATTTGAAAGAACGCAATGATGTAGAAATTTACTCGAAATATGTCATTTTGATAAAGGTCATAAGGCCGAAACGTTAATAAAACAGAGTGAAAACTACAGAGTCTTTAATTAAAAATAGATCGTTAAGCAAATTAGAATCAAATTAGTACATAACGAACGATTAGTTAAGTAGAATATCACATGGGGGTGTTTGCATGATATGAAGTTTCTCGATGTTGGCCTACATATGTGTCCCCGATTAATGAAACTGTTTGATTTCATTTGAGCAAAATAGAATCAAAGCATCACAAGGGGGCACTTAAGAATTCTCTCGATGACACCCTACATTTCATTCATGTGTCCCGCCAGCGCTTTGTTTAATGACTTGCAGCTCTATAAGTTCAATGTATATCTTCTGAAAAACGAAAGATCCGTATTCCTTAATTGTCAAAACATTCATAACACGATTTTCATGTGTATAGTTCTTTTTAATCTGAAAACTGTGCGGAAGTCGAACCAGCAGAAATTTGGGGTATATAGATCCAGTTTGGTGGACTCCACTGACTTCTACTTTTGTTTTAGCAGGGTCGTTCGTTCGTAGAAACATTTTTACAAGGCAGCGGAGTTTAAAGGCAACAGCCCATTAATTAAAGAAGTGGGTTTGCAACACTTTAAATGTATTGGTGTCACGATTAGGTCGAGACATCAATACATTGTATTTCTAGGGTCGGCTAAACTAGAAGCTGATTTCGCAGAAATGTGTAGAATTATACAACCCGTGCTCAAGAATTGTGAAAGCTGGTGTATTATGTGATATCGCGTTGAATTCTGAAAAATAATTATATAATTAATATGATATCATATAGCTTTCAGTTAATAATAACAGAAGGGACCCATGATCCTTATTTGTCAAAACATTTATTCTATATATCTGAAAATTGTGCTTTTGTTTTGTGATAGACGATACAAGGGCTATTCTTAATAAGTAGCCTTATTTATTCAATATATAACGATTTGTCAAGAAAACATTCATTCAAATATTATATGTACACTAGACTGATGAACATAAAAGTATAGCATTGATTAGATCAAGAATATATATTATTTGTTGTTGATGTGCCCCGCTGCCAACTGTAGATTTGGTCGTTAGTTTTCGAAACGCTACAACATACTGTAATCCAAATACTGACACGCAGATGTACATCCTAGATGGTATACATGTATAGCTTTTGAATACTAAACCTTTCTAAAATATTCCTCACTTATATGCCAACACTGCTAGAACAGTTGATAATCCTCGTTTAATTTACCTATTAAGCCTCGCAATTTAGTATTTGTACAAAAAACTCGAAACCTGGCTTACATTGATAGTCTTGGAGTTGAGCAGATTTATAATCTTGGAGTTGAACTTTTTGAGATCTGATTACTTGGAAAATGATATTGGAATTGAACGTTTGAGGTGTTGAATTCTTGGAGTTGAACTTTTCTGGGTGTTGTGGCTGCAGTAAGTGCATTCTGTTACGGTACGTACTGTACGATGTGCATTGCCTGTAGTCGTCTAATTCTACGATATTATTTCCATATCCTTCTAATTTACGCTTGATAATCCTTTTGATTTACTAATTTATCACCACAGTTTAGCAATTTTTTGAAATATGCTTTAATGTACAATTATAGAAAAACCTTGTCACATAGCAAACATAAATAATATTGGAGTTGAACTATTTGAGATCTGATTACATGGAGAATAGCGTCTGATACTCTGAGCAGTAGCACTACAATGCCCCTTTCGTTTGTTTTATCTTTCTTAAATGATAAGCGCAGTTTGGGAACACCGGGGGCGCATTTATGTACACAATGATTTTGTAGTTACTGTTAAATAAACATGGTTTGGAAAATATCGTCTACTACTGATTAAGTCTTACCTAAACGAGTCCGTCACCAGTGTCTTTGTTTAGGCTGCATTGACCTACCCTCCATTGTTCTCATTGATCAGGGTGCACAGACCTTGACTTACCATCTATTTTTCAAATTAATTAAATCAATTCCTAGTCTGTATAACTTCTGTCCGCAGGAAATACTTTGACTTGTTTTCTTTTGGTTTTTTTTTTGTTTTTTTTTTTTGGATTTAACGTCGCACCACTTTGACTTGTATCATCATGGAATTTGGAGTGTGAATTATCAAGGGGAATGGGTGGAGTATGAATATTACAAAACCTTATCAGAAACACAAGATAAAAAAGAAAGAGCTAAATCTATATAACAAAATGAATTAGGGGAAGGAGTTGGTATGGCTTGTTGGAGGACTTTTATCCCATGCACAATTTCTCATGTTGAAGAACTTTCTAATTATATTATGTTAGTACTTGCTATAGGCATTGTATCTACATGCTTTTTGCAATTAATTTAAAGGGAATTGAATTGAATAAAGACTCATGACTACATGCTAGAAACGTTTTCAAATACATGGGACACATTATGCATATTTTTGACTAAGCCAAGTGTCACGACTCTTGTCTTGTGGAGTGAAATCCCATACTAAAAGCAGTTGCATGACTTCGCATTCTATATAACATCTTATACAGCAATTTTCTAATGTTTTACGACTCTAGGTGAAATACTTTTCGAAATAGGTGCTACACAAAATTCCATACCCTTTTATGCATATTTATAACAGAGTCAATGGCCATAACTCTGGTCTGGGTGAGCGAACTCTCGAACAAAACACCTCACGAGCCAAAAATCATTCCTGTATCTTTTCAGTACTTTGTGTCAAATACCATTATGCGAATCGTGTGACGCAAACCTTTATTTCCTGTTATGTATATTTTAGACCAAGTCAAGGGCCAAAACTCTGGTCAGTCTGAGTGAAATTCCATACTGAACAAAATTTTAAAACTTCACATGCTCATTAATAATCCTATGAGGTTTGATGACTCCAGGTAAAAAAAGATGTGCGCAACACTAATTCGGAGAGATCGACAAAAGTACGAACAAGGACAAATCTACGTGCCTCTACAAATACTGGGGTGGGTGCACAAAAAGTAATTGGTAAATTCTAAAAATGTTGCTATGATAAAACCCGTAAACAAGTTTAAAGGGAGGTGGAGCGGTCTTAACGCCGATATTCTTTATAACATGAACACTGTAACGTTTATCAATCTTGTTTCTTGAAAGTAACTACTGAGGCCTTATCTAAAATTATTCCTATGGAAGTAGTGCTAAAGACGACAGCGCATACACACATTTTATAATATTTTAGAAAAATGGAAATATGTTGGTTCACAGACTGGCCATAATGATAATGGTTAATTGGGTTTTTTTGGGTAAAAAAAC
>NW_026459902.1:0-69858 GCF_021730395.1 Mercenaria mercenaria
GATCAGCGATGGAAGGGGGTCGCCGACCTGCAGATGTGACGTCACTGAAACAGCACGCGGGAATTCCAAAAATCCATATTGTTCAAACCTGTATTTGTATTTTCCTTCTCCAGCCTCGAGAATATCGGTTTTAAGTAGTTGTTTACAAGTATGTACTGTCCATCCTTGTTGTCTGTTAAGCTAAGCAGCCAGATAACATTGTATTTCCTGTAATTCGGCTCCTGTGTAGTGAATAATCACTACATTGGTGTCAGAGTGGTTTTCGGGCCCACGTCCGTCAAATCTCTAAAGGTTTTTGGGAGGGAGTAGGGGGTAACCGGCTCAAAAAACATCGCCGCTAATTATCTGTAAGTGTCCAATTCCCAGGGAATTGTCGTGTCTGAGTTTTTGACCACTCATAGGTTATTACCCCTGGGCCTTACGGCACCAGGGAACAAAGCAGCTATAAACTTATAGCGTACCGGGAGGTTATCCCGGTGTGGGGAATTTCATAGGGGAGGTCTAAGTAGGTTTTTAATATATTTTGGACTTATTATTTCTGGCCTATTTGAATAATTAGTGAATAAATTTCTGCGAGGGAGCCGCTGCGCAAAACAGCTGCGCACCGGCAGCGGCGTGGTTCCAACTTCCGTTTGCCTTTGCGCAGACACATTGCGCAAGTATAGTATATTGTACATGTAGTTTTGTATTTACAATATCTTTCTGAAATATAATTATTGTTACTTGTATACTAAAGTAGGTCCTTTCAGTTGTATTTAGTATGGACCCTGAAAATAATAACCAGGACATCCCAGGCCCGATCTTCATAAATTTCATTGAAATATTTTATATGCGGTCGATAATCTCGGGTCTATCCCGGGAGGGGGCAAAAGCAATTGCGATGTATAGGAAGAATTATGGCAACATAGAGCAAGAGGCATTCATGCAATTACCTAATATCAGAATTAGGGAGGATATTACCTAGAGGATAATGTTCACTGACAATTATGATTTGGGTGGTCATTTGAGTGGGAAGAGGAGGAATTTGATATGGTTGGGGAAGAGGAAAGGTTTAGACTGTGGTGAAGACACTACAATCAAAGACAAATACTTACAAAATTCTACCTTTGTAATTAGGGCTACACCTTTCACCGGGAAGCAAACAAATAGGAACGCCCCTTGTGGAACGCCAAGGGAGGTGAAGGCTCAATGTCCCCTTGTCAAGATTCAGTGTTTCAATCGTGAAAATCCCTGTCCACCTAGGTATAGGGACCTAGGGAACAATACTCACAGAGCTTATGGTGCTAATGGGTCAAATCCCCAGGGGCTTCGTCAAATCAGCGTTGGCCAGGATGCCCTACCTACACAGGGGGAGGGCACTGGGGCTTGCCAACCCTTGTTCACTAAACCTGGTACCTACCCAGGTACCTCGGGACACATCGGTCATGTCCAGTCTGGAGCACCGGTATATCAGTTGGTGGGTGCAACACCCATTACACCCCCACCTGGGATACCTCAGATCGGGACACCGCCCATGGTGTCAACTGAAACTACTTCACCAGGGTACCCATAATATACGGCACCGCCAGTTCCCGCACCTTGGCGGCCTCCACCAGCAAACCCAACCTATAAGGGACCAAAGACAAGCTTCTGAGACCCCTGGCAACTCCTAAATTCAATGCCATCAGTTGGATGTCCACCTGGGACCACTCAAAATGTAGGATGCTCATCTTTGGTGACACCCGTACATGATGGCTTACCCTCGGGTACTGCTCCTCCTTGGCACCCCCACCGGCAGGGGACCTTCCCCACACTACACCCGCACACAGGTACCCTTTACCTTGGAATCAGGCTAGTGGGGGTCCACCCCAGGTAACCCTATCCAGTTTGGGACAATCCCCTAGGATACCGGGGGTAACCGCCCATGTAGATAACCAATACCACCAAAGCCCTCATATACCAGGTCAATTAGGTCCTGTTTGGGATCCTACCAGGTGGTATATGCCACTTGGGTGTGGGGATAACCGCCATACACAGCGTCACTTTGGTTCTTATGGGGTCCCTCACACAGGGACTCGGCCACCGAGGTTCGAGGGCAGCTCCAATACACTAAGTAATTTAGGCCCAGATGGGAACAGTAGCCACTGTTTTTCAATATATAGGTCCATTGACGTTTTGGCCAAATCTTACTAAAATTTATAAGATTATTTGTCCTTTTTGGTGTTAATATGCGAACTTACAACAAAAGTAATAAATAGAACTTTATTTTATAATTGTGCTGGACGTTTTCTCGAAATTGTTGCGCATATAGTGCCGAAATCTAAACTTTCGTTACTGTCGCCGACACTTTTACTTATGTTTAAAATATTTCGTTCTTTTATAGCATACCGATTCCGTTCAAAGCCCTCTGCTATATTCAATCTTTATGTCTTATGTCCTGGAAAAAAGAATTAAAAGAGAATTTTATTGATATATTTCTCAAATACGTTGCTGAATTTGACTGTCGCCAGAATTTCGACTTTTTAAAAACCTTCGTGATCCTATATTTGAATGATCATACAAATCATCAGCTCTGTCTCAACATCCTGATTATGCTTCCTCATCTCATTTTATACACAGGTCTTTGAAATAAAAACATGTTAAAGTAAATACATGAATAAAATGTTGCATGTGAAACTGATAAGAATATACACAACAAAAAAAGTAAATTACAAAACCTTCGTTGTCACCCATCGCAGAGTAATATGAGTGCAAATTACTATATACGATGCTCCGATATTGTCGCAAGATTTACTAATAAATGATATATCCAGTGATAAGTAGCTCGCGGAAAACTTCAATAAAAATTCACGCGTAATGAACAGTCATTTAAATATTCGTTACATAAACTTTCGTTACCAAAATGCCAATATAGATATTCGAATGAGAATAGCTCCGTATGTATGACGTCATTGGAAAAGTTTGGCACCACGCTACTTTGAAAACAAACATTCGTCCATTTTGAAGACTTGAGAAGGCATTTAGACACGTGAATCACTCGCCGTGTGAGTAGCCTTATGAATTGCATTACTATTTATCATAATCAATCGAAATTGATAGTGTTTTATACATTTCTGAATCCCTGAATGTTGTTTTTAAAAGTCTACCAGAAACCCATAAACCCTAGTAATCTCCCCTTAATACAAAGTGATGAATGAATGGCATAAAACCTTCGTGATCAGACGGTAACGAAGATTTTAAAATTTGTTTTCTTAATAAAAATGATGATCAGTCAGCGTTTTGTTATATTTTTAACTGTCTAACATCTAACAATTTGATATCCAACTGAGATGAAGTATGAAATGTTTTAAAAATAATGAATTTTGCTTTTTAAAAGTTATGAAATTTAGCTGACATGGGTTCGTGTTTGGGTTTTTTCGTTGTGCCAGATGATATATCATTTTATGTGAACATTAGTCAAAATGTGTTAACATAATTAATTCAATATAGTCCGAATATATGTATTTACACCTAAACTAGATCGAATTTCAATCTGATGTAGTGTATATTTCTTTACTAATCACGGTAACGAATATTTGATGCTGGTAACGAAAGTTTTCCTTATTTCAGAATCACAATGGGAAAGAGTAGAGCTGAAATACAGAAGGCTTATCGTGAAAGATTAAAAGAGAAAAACAATGCTGAGTATTTACAAAAAGAAAGAGACCGTATGAGACGAAATTATGTCCATTCATCAGCGCTATCAGAAAACGATAGAAAAAAGAGGAATGCATATAATAGACAAAAACTTAGGGAATACTATAACAGAAAAAGACAGCAAAGGGTTGCTGTTAATCAAGCAACCGATCCTGAAAGTAGTGGCTATGAGAGCGGACAAGCTAGTCAATTAGAAGAAAGAGGTCGTCTGGCTGTAAGAATGAATTTTCCAAGTAATAGGAGAAAAGGCGCAATCAAAAGGTGGAACAGAGAATTGTCCGAAGCCAATTCAAGAATACGATTACTGGAGAGAGAGAGAGAGATGAACTTAAAACGCGATGTAAAACAGCTCAGAGAGCAGCTCAAAGACACAGACAGAGACAAGAAAAACCTAGCACAAGTGAGATGACTCCGAATAAACAGACAGAGAGAATGATGGCTGATGCTAACCTCTCAGTTCTTCAGAAAAATGCTATTAAAAAGTCATTATTGTTGGGTAATGTTCTAGTAAGTGAAATCAAGTCGGCAAAGTCCGAAACATCACGAAGTAAAATGAAAGGCATTCACGGCGTTATTTCGGGCAAGTGTATGAAAAAATACAAATGCTCAACATTGTTGTCGAAAGTGACAGGACTGTGTAGGCACAGACTCAACAAGAACCAAAGTAAAAGACACCAAATAGAGAAATCAGCCCGAGTAAGCACAGTTAAAACTCACCAAGGAAAAGTCGAGGCCTTCATGAAAAGAGAAGACAACAGCAGGACGCAGCCAGGTAAACAAGATGCACAAAGACTGAAAAAGGGTGTAAAGGTCCAGACGCATGTACTTACCGATTATCTGACAAATCTATATAACAAATTCAAGTCTGAAAATCCAAATCTTAAAATATCCTTCACCTCGTTTTGCAGATCTCGCCCTAAATACATCTTAACAGCAGCATTTTCAAGCCGAAGTTCATGTTTGTGCACCAAACATCAGAATGCCTCTTTGACCATAAAAGCACTAAGAAGGGAAGGGTTCGATATATCCATGAATCCTGAAAAGGGTATGGGACAACTTCCGAGTTCTGAAATAATGAAAAGCAAATTGGGCGAATCTGTAGCTTTAAGTCAATGGACACGCATAGAAGTTGAAGAAAAGGGTAAGAAAAAATATGTGACAAAAATTGTCGAATCACAGATGAGCACTGATAAGTTTGTTTCCCATGTTAAAGACCAGATGTCTGAATTTGATGCACATGTGAACCGAGTGCGTATACAATATGAGCAAATACGGACACTCAAGGAGAAGTTACCAGAGCACGAAATGCTGATACAGCTTGACTTTGCCGAGAATTACAGTTGCAAGTCCTTGGAAGAGGTTCAAAGTGCATACTTTAACCAAACAAGTGTCACCTTACATCCAATGGTTGTTTACTACAGGTCGGATGATGGAACTTTGCAGCATAAAAGTTTCATTATAGTCTCTGATGAGATGGCTCATAGATCATCAACGGTTATCACATTTATTAATGAAATCATGCCTATGCTTAAGGAGATTGATAGTGAACTGCAATGCATTCATTACTGGAGCGACTCTCCTACAAGTCAATATCGGAACAAGAACATATTTGATTTTGTCGCCAATCACAAAGCCATACATGGCATGAATGCACGTTGGAATTACTTTGAAGCCGGTCACGGCAAAGGGCCATGTGACGGTCTCGGGGGCACGTGCAAACGGTTAGCTGACGAAGCAATGCGTAGCGGGAAAACAATAATTCAAGACGCCAAAGCATTTTACGAGTGGGCAATACAGTCCAGTATGACTAATGTTACGTTTCGTTTCGTATCAACGGAAATCTGTGCACAAACTGAAAAAAACCAAGAAAGACTTCCGCTAAGTCTATCAAGGGCACAATGAAAGTACATGCAGCAGTGGGTAATGGAGAGTCAACGATAAAGGTACGCGATGTCAGTTGTTATTGTGAAACATGTATATCCGGTCAAACCTGTGATTCTTGGAGAATGGAAAGTACCAAGGTGAATGTCGGAAATAAGAGGGCCGTGGGTGGACTTAAACAAAACAAAGAAATATTGAACATACCAGTATCTGAACCGGTCGCAACAACAGGTGAATCTGAACCTATCATTGAACAATCTGTAACTGCAACTGGTTCAGAAGAACATGGTGGCAAAGAAGATAGCAAGGTAGACTCAGAAATAAGGTTTCAAGTTGAAGAGTACGTAGCAGCATTGTATGAAGGCAGTTGGTACATTGGAAAAGTTACCGACACCGATGAAAATGAGCAGGAAGTTGAAGTGGATTTTATGGAGTCAAAGAAACAATTTTTCCAATGGCCAAGGAGTCGAGATTCAATATGGTTACCTCAAAATGCAGTATTGTGCAAGATAAATGTCCCAGTACCCACTGGAAAATCGCGTAGAATGTTTCGCTTATCCGAGGGTGACAAGGACAAAATATTAGACTTATTTTCAAACTTTGTGCGTTAATTAGTTTGTGTGCACAAAGATTGTCAATTTAAACAGCGTTTACCTTTCCTGTTGAACGGTTAATGAACTGTTATGAAGCGACATGGTGCTCGTTAGATGTTCAAAAGTGTTTTGTTGTTAACATATATGGAAAGTTTTTCATTAGCTGATCATAACTTAGTCTAATATGATTTCTGTTAAACCTTCGTTACTATGAAACTTTCGTTACTTATTACAGTTTTCGAGGAATAAAGTTGCCAGTTTTTCATTATATGTTGTTGTAGTAATAGCATAGTAACATTTGAGTTTTATCATGCATGTTATTTCTAAATTGATGATCTATTTATAATATAAACATACTTATAGCGTATGTAACAATTACAATGCACCACCAACAACTAACTCAATAAAATGAGATGAACATTTTATTTCAAATATGTTTGGAAGATATGCAGTTAAATATTCATCGAACTTCTAAATCAAGTGGACAATAACAAAAACATTGACATTTAATACAAAAATGATTAAAATGTTGTTACTTAAATCCAATAAACTTTCGTTACATTTTGATGGGCTTTGGTCTTTCTCGATTTGATTTTTCCAGTTGGAATATGTTGGTAATGTACATTTTTATTCTAAAATAAAAGTAACGAAGAAGCATTCTTTGCCTGTGGTACAAATGTTAATCTCGATAGATGTTTTTAATACGGATTGAAAGACAACACTTCATTTTTGAAACACAACTTATAAAAATATGTTAATATTTATCAGCCAATTTTTCGGACACAAACGGCTATATATATGTGTTGGTCCGTATTTTTCTTTAAAATATATGACCGATGTGTTGAAACACTAAACTCGAAGCTTTTAAAATGAGTTTATACGACCGGCAGTATAAGACCATAACAGAATACTGTAGAATAACGAAGGTTTCACATGGCTGATTTGTCACACTTACTCGACATGTTTCAACAGTAAGTATCTTGAAAACGGTAAGAGTGTTGCATTCAAAATTTTAGATTTCTGTTCTTTAAATGTTAGAGAAACGAAAATTAAAAGTTATATAGATTTATGCGAAAGATGGATTTTTATCTTTTTCGTCATTGCAATGGACCTATATATTGAAAAACAGTGAGTATGCGGAGTATGTCACCCGGAAACACGCCCATACGCAAAGTTACGTAGTCTTAGATCCGAATCCTAGCATGTGGGATGGTTCAAAGCAGAGTGGGGAAAAACCCCATTTGCAAAGTAACTCCGATTCATATATACCCCAGGCCTTTGATACGTCTTGGTCTAATTCGTCACAGCTTTTGCAGGAAAGTGACTGGGTCTGGTAACTAATTTTGGATCGGGGAGCAGTAGCTGATTTTAGATATCCCAATCCATCTTATAGTTTGTATGATTTCCAGCAACCAAGGTCACCAGGTTGTCTTACAAAGCCATCTCAGCATGGGCTTCCCTTGAGGAATGCTATTCCCAGCAAGGAACAGTTACCTATAATCAGTTGTGCCCTATGACCTCAACCCCTATAACTAGATGCCCACGGACAATATGTCGAGCCCGCCAGCTGTCAAAAGGACTGGGAGTTGTACATGACACTCCTTGTCTCACTGAGGCAAACATGTATGCCAAATAAAAAAGATTGCAAAAAGTTACAATATAAGTTATTTAAAGTAACAACAAAGGAACGTAAATCTAAAAAAAAAAATATATAACAAGTGTGCAAGAATGTCACAATATACGCCCGTCACAGCAAATTTCTTTACTCTAGCACCTGTATTTGCAAATGGAATTTTAATTTTGTGGTTGTATAGTAATAACTGTAAGTGTTTTGTTTTTCTAAGTCCACAAAAAAACTCCTTACCAGGTAGAGATACCTTAAAATACACCTAAAATTGGAAAGTAACATCTATGTTGTACCACAGAAAAGTGGTCTTGGTTTTTCCCTACGGTCAATTATAAAAAAGTTACAATATAAGTTATTTATAGTAACAACTAAGGGAAGTTAATCTTAAAAAAAAAAAAAATCAAAAAAAAAATTGTAAGTCCTCATAAAAATCTTTACCAGGTAGAGACTGGTCAAAATACACCTCAAAATTGGATGTAGCATGCATGTTGTACTACAGAAAAGTGGTCTTGATTTTTCCCTACGACTAGTAATGAAAAAGTTACAATATAAGCTATTTACAGTAACAACAAAGGGAAGTAATTCTAAAGAAGGGAACTGCGCATGACACTTCGTCTCATGATGGTGTATAATTGTGTCAAGTTACATCAAAATCCCTCCATGCATGAAGAAATGCTTCGGACAAAGTCATTCTTGTATCTGACCTTTGGCCTCTAAGTGTGACCATGACCTTAGATCTAGGGACCTGGTTCTTGCGCATGACACTACGTCTCGTGGTGGTGAACATTTGTCCCAAGTTATATCAAAATCTCTCTATGCATGAAGAAGAAATGCTCCGGACAAGGTTTTCATTCTTGTATCCTTTGACCTCTAAGTGTGACCTTGACCTTAGACCTAGAGACCTGGTTCTTGCGCATGACACTCCGCCTCATGGTGGTGAACATTTGTGCCAAGTTATATCAAAATCCCTCTATGCATGAAGAAGAAATGCTCCGGACAAAGTTTTCATTCTTGTATCCTTTGACCTCTAAGTGTGACCTTGACCTTAGACCTAGGGACCTGGTTCTTGCGCATGACACTCCTTCTCATGATGATGAACAATTGTGCCAACTTTCATCAAAATCCCTCTATGCATGAAGAAGATATGCTCCGGACAAAGACATTCTTGAATTTGACCTTTGACCTCGAAGTGTGACCTTGACCTTAGACCTAGGGACCTGGTTCTTGCGCATGACACTCCGTCTCATGATGATGAACAACTGTGCCAAGTTTCATCAAAATCCCTTCATGCATGTAGAAGATATGCTCCGGACAAAGTCTGTGGACGCCGCGCGCCCGCCCGCCAGGGGCGTTCCCATAATACGTCCCGTTTTTCAAACGGGCGTATAAAAATTCTAAGTCCACACAAAAATCCGCACCAGTAGAGATAGGTCAAAATACACCTGAAAATTTGATGTAACATGCATGTTGTACTACAGAAAAGTGGTCTTGATTTTTCCCTACGACCAGTAATAAAAAAAGTTACAAATATAAGCTATTTATAGTAACAACAAAGGGAAGTAATTCTAGGATCTTGCACATGATACTCCGTCGCATGATGATGAACAATTGTGCCAAGTTACATAAAAATCCCTCTATGCATCAAAAAGAAATGCTCCAAAGTCATTCTTGTATCTGACTTTTGACCTCTAAGTGTGACCTTGACCTTAGACCTAGGGACCTGGTTCTTGCGCATGACATTCCGTCTCATGGTGGTGAACATTTGTGCCAAGTTACATCAAAATCCCTCCATGCATGAAGAAGAAATGCTCCGGACAAAGTTGTCATTCTTGTATCCTTTGACCTCTGTGACCTTGACCTTAGACCTAGGGACCTGGTTCTTGCGCAGGACACTCCGTCTCATGATGGTGAACAATTGTGCCAAGTTACATCAAAATCCCTCAATGCATGAAGAAGAAATGCTCCGGACAATGTCATTTTTGAATTTGACCTTTGACCTGTAAGTGTGACCTTGACCTTTGAGATAGGAACCTGGGGTTTGCGCATGACACTCCGTCTCACTTAGGTTAACATTAAAACCAAATATAAACAAGATTGCTCCATGCATGTCAAAGTGATGGTCCTGACAAACAAATCCGGACGGACGCACGCACATACACCGAACAGACATTTGGACAACTATGTCTTCGCTTCCGCAAGCGGGCTCGACAAAAACGGCGATAATCAGTCCATTAAGCAAGTTGGCCAAAACATTAAGCCTTGTAAAACAGAGCAAAAGATTGTGTAAGAAAGATTATGATTATTTACACAAGGTATTTATCGAACATGGTCATTATGCTGTACCTAGGCCTATTAAAAATTATTCCCAAGATAAATCTGAAGATTCCTTATTGGAAGCCTTGGTAGAAAGTGCTTTATATACTGAATGTCAAACCCAAAATGTAGAGGCTGAGGGCAACTCCGCTCGCACCAAAGTCGAGGGTATGTATGCCTATACCAAGGATGCTCAACAGTCCCCCTATACTGAGGTAAGGCGTAAGACCAGTAATACAGAGTCCCTTGACCCGTTTCCTAATGCTGAAGTTGAAGGTCAAACCCCTTGTACCGAGGTAAAGGGTCAGACCCTACATAACGAGGCTAAGGGTCAGTCCCCAAATACAAAGGTCGAGGGTCAGTCTTGTTGTACTGAGGTAGAGGACCAGACTACCTTGACTGAGGCAGAGGGTCAGCCTTTTGTTGTGATGAGGTTCATTTCACTAACTGTGAGGGCGAGCCCTTGTATAACGGCGAGGGCCAGAACATTAAAAGTGAGGTTGAACCCTCGTATACTGTTGAGGGTCAGAACATTTAAACTGAGGTTGAACCCTTTGATAATGTTGATGGTCGGTCAATTATTACTGAGGCTGAGGGCCAGTCTAATAAAACAGTGGTCAGTCCCCGATAAGTTTGGTCAAAGATCTGTCCCAAGAGACTGAGGGCAAAGAGGAACAGTGTCAAGATAGGAATGGTTACCGGCTTGATAAACCTATTCTTTCGAATGATGACCTAGAACAGTTTTTTTCAGTATCTGGATGATAAACATCTGGAACTCTCACAAGAGGCTAATAATGCATCACCCAAATGTTCACCCTGTGGAACTGTGACCCACAGGTAGGAAAACACCCTGCATGTAATGGGGGTGGAGTAAGTTCCCAACTTAATTTACCGCAGGGTACCGGGCCTACCACCTACTCCGAAAGCATGACGTGCTCAGATATTCAGTCTAATCAAGGTGGAGAAATTCTTTGTAAATTAGGTAAGGGAGAGGATAGTGCTGTTAAATGGCCGGATTGTCTAGGTGACATTGCCTTATTTGACTCATTTCTTGTAAATGCAGTAAGCATACTAATGGAATCACTCTTTGAAACTGTGACTCACAGGGTGGGGAATATTTTATTGACAGAATCACCCTGTGAAACTGTGACCAACAGGGAGGGGAATATTCTATTGACAGAATCACCTTGTGGAATTGTGACCCACAGGGAGGGGAACATGCTATTGACAGAATCACCCTGTGGAACTGTGACCCACAGGGAGGTGAATATTCTATTGACAGAATCACCCTGTATAACAGTGACACGCAGGGAGGGAAATGTTCTGGCCATTTCCTCAGCAGACGTTATGGGGACTCTTAACAGCACCTTGTGGAACTGTGACCCATAGGGAGAGGAATGCCCCATTGACAGAAACACCCTGTATAACTGTGACCTGCAGGGAGGGGAATGCTATCACCATTTCTTTAGCAGATGTTATGGAAACACTAACATCATGGGCCGTATTTCTTGCGGGGAATACATGGGCAATACCTCTAGCGTATGTAGCAGAGTCACCTTTAGAATTGCCCTGCGGAAGTGTGACCCACAGGGAGGAGGGTATTCCAGCCATTTCCGTAGAAAATGTTATGGGGACGCCAATATCATCTGGAATAGTGACTGACAGACAGGGGAGGAAACATACCTGCAACACCTTTGGCAGAGTGATCAGCGATGGAAGGGGGTCGCCGACCTGCAGATGTGACGTCACTGAAGCAGCACGCGGGAATTCCAGCCAACCAGCGTCAGCCGAGTTCCAGCATCCATATTGTTCAGACCTGTGTTTGTATTTTCCTACTCCAGCCTCGAGAATATCGGTTGTAACTTGTAAGTAGTTGTTTATATGTATGTACTGTCCATCCTTGTTGTCTGTTAAGCTAAGCAGATAACATTGTATTTCCTGTAATTCGGCTCCAGTGTAGTGAATAATCACTACACATGTAAGGCTCTTGAACAATTTTATATCAGTAAAGGAAAAAGAAGAAAGTACCTTCGTATTTTGTGATTACAATGTACGATAAACACATATCAGTAGTAGCCTACTGTAGTCCGTATCGTTTTGGTAAGCACCCCCTTTTAACCCAAATTGAAAGATGGACAAGTTCATTATAGAAATTTAGCAGGGTAGGTTTAAGAACGGAGCGTGCATGTGCGTCTTTAACGGCAAAACAAGACGTTGGACATATACTTGTCAGGTGTTTGAATCGAGTTTGTACAGTAATTGGAAATGATATGGATTACTTTGCAGACTAATACGGGACTAGTATTCAGGTATCAGTTTCTATTCATCAGGTTCAAAAGAACGGAGGGAGGGCCTTTGTAAATTGCCTTGGCCTTTGATAGTTGATCAGAAATTCGACGATGGACTTTTGTGAGACATTCATTTGTAAGGTAGAATGGGTGTAAAGGACTCGACTATTTTCGTTCGAATTCGCCCGTTTTCGAGTCCCTCGTACATTATCGGTGTTTTTCTTATGTTTTGCTATTTGGTATTTTGTTTTATATTTTTCACATTAAAGTTATATGCTTTTGATAGACTTAGTATTTATAAGTATTTTGTAGCCTTAAAATATATAATTATTCAAAAACATTTCGTGTTTCTATCGTTTTTAGCGAGTGACGCATTGGAAAACAATAAACAACAATAACAATAAAATTTCGCGACCATAAAGGTCGATTTAAATCGCAAAAGCGAAAATCAGGGCTTAAAATATCAAATATCGTTATAAAACATATTTATTCACCTGTGTTGAACATCTTTAGTGTGAAACAAACATACAAAACGGGGAATTCAACATGGAAGGAGGGGAGAAGAATTGTAGTTTTAAAAAATCTTGAATTTTGTCAATGGTGTAAACTCTGACCTGTTCCTTTGATGTACCATAAGGTTGTAGATGAGTTGCAGAAAGGGTTGGGCGGTTGTTGTTTGCAGTATTGATTGCGGGCAGGTGGACAGGGTGGCATATGGCAAGACGCACCATAACAAATCTGGAGGAATGCCTTGTTTTGCTGTCAACACTAAGCTGGGTAATCCCAATCATTAGTTCTAGCAATCATAAGTCTCGGTAAGTATTCTGTACCAATATGCTTCCAGAAAAAAATGCATTCCAAAGCCGGCCCTGGTAACAACTGGAAAAAGTTAGACTCGAACAAAAAAACTTTAAATGTTGTGTTGCTATGATAGATTCTTTAACCATATTTAGAAAATTATACCCAAACGTTTCACATAAACAAGATCTGGTGTCAAAACTTCTTGCAATCAGCAATGATGCTCAGTATGCAACAGCAGATTTGGAGTCACTGTAAAAAGCTTGTGCAGCAAACAGGAATGTCTTCTACAGAACTTCTTCAACACAGCTATTCCCCTACGGATCGCGGGGTCGTGAGTTCGATCCTCGGGCTGGGCGTATGTTCTCCGTGACTATTTGATAAACGACATTGTGTCTGAAATCATTAGTCCTCCACCTCTGATTCATGTGGGGAAGTTGGCAGTTACTTGCGGAGAACAGGTTTGTACTGGTACAGAATCCAGGAACACTGGTTAGGTTAACTGCCCGCCGTTACATAAATGAAATACTGTTGAAAAACGGCGTTAAACCCAAAACAAACAAACTGTTATTTGGCAAAAATCTGCCATCTTTAACATGTCTTTTTTCACATGGAATTTGTAAACCGACAACTGCAGAGAACATTACAGCGTCAGAATTAAACATGTATTACATTCAAACTATTTTCAGAAGGTCAGGGGAAGTTGGACTTATACTTTAATATTTTACTGTTAAAGGTCTGCCGTTTTTTTTTCCTTGTTTTTTTTTGTTTTGTTTGTTTCGGGTTTAACGCCGTTTTTCAACAGTATTTCAGTCATGTAACGGCGGGCAGTTAACCTAACCAGTATTCCTGGATTCTGAACCAGTACAAACCTGTTCTCCGCAAGTAACTGCCAACTTCCCCATTGTTTTTTTTTTGGATTTAACGTCGCACCGACACATGATAGGTCGTAACAAATGTAAAAAAAGTATTAGATGAAGTTATTCCTAAACTAGCAGCTTTTTTAAAAAAAAGAAATGAAACTTGCAGTTGTGAAAATCAGGCTCGCGGACAAGGATAGGAACTTGTACCATACAACGGTATTGCCTAGCACTGCAAAATAAGGCATTTGTGAACCACTTTGCCAATGCCACAACCCCAAAAAGGTTGCACAAATAGGCGATATCTAAGTGACTACTCTACAACACACCGGTGCAAGGTTTATATATCAAGATCCACGATCAGTTTTGAATATGTACATATATTTGGACGAAACTTTATACATTATGTTATTGTATATGATCATTGTTCTAGTGTATTGAGCAATTAGAATTTAAAAATGAAAATGTAATCTAAGTATGTTTAATATAAGAGCCATGCTTACTGCAGAATTTAACTGTTCAGGTTGTACACACATGTACTGAGTTATTGAACTTTAACAGATTATATACAGAATTGTGGTCCTTGAAAGAGGGTTACTGCTTCCACCAATAAATTCATAAATGATTTTCCTGTCGTATTAGCAAATGTGGTACAATACATGTTGTTGGCAAAAGCAAACGTTATATATACTGTGATACAAAAAGCGTACTCGATTTCTTGTAATTGTTTGTTTAAACTTATCTTTTCTGATTCGTATTTATTGAAGTTATGGCCTTTGCAGATATTTTCCAAATGTTTTCATTGCTTACACATACAAATATTACAACAATATGAAAGTTGCAATTGCACTACAATAATAGCAGTTTCATAAAAATACCAAGAAATGCAGCAGTATTTGCTTTGAAAATTTTTATTCACCGAAACTATACCTTGTCATAAATTTTACATAATTTTCAAAAATATAGCTGGTAAATAGTCATAAAAACTTACAAAAATTTATTTAAAATAGAACAACAATAAAAGTTATAAGTGTAATTCAGTAGCACCACTGCAAATATAAATGAAATTGCTGTGTAATTTTGCAATTATTATAGTAACATATTGTTTGAAAAAAAATGTTGATTTTCCGTGACCCTCCTAACAACATATTATATGCTAATTTCAATTTAATCAAGTAACTGATGGCTTTTATGTAATATTTTGTCTTAATAAGTATTTGTGTAGAATCTAATACATAAAAGCTCTATAGAGAATAAATGATGAAAAAAATGGATTTTATTTTGATTTAAGTTAGGTCTGATTAGTTTTTTCTTCGGCGATGTTGTGCCGAGAGGGTGTACATATATAAATGCTTGTAACTGACGTATCTGGATAGGTAAAGTTCCTAATTTGCTATTTAATTTATCAAACTGTATACTTAGTAATGTGCAAGAGGTCATTGGAAATAGTGCCCATTGGACCCATACTACCTTAAAAGTCAGAACACGGTGCATTACACGATGTCGGATCTTAAGCGTTCCATTAGAAATGCGTGTTACAGATGGTTTTTCTGAGCCAAACATCCAAGGATGGAAACAACTCGGGCAGATAGTAGAGTTAGGACCCCTGGCAAAAATGATCTCTAATTCGAGAAATATCTAAATATCCCCGAAAGAAGCGGGAAACTCGTGTTTTAATGCTTTCTTTTTAATATCAGTTTTGTAAAAGTCTGCGTTCTTAGATGAACACTTAAGAAAATTGAATCAATTGTCATAGTTTGCATTAATCTTTGTTTTCACATTTTGGTTTCAATTTCAAATTGATCACGCACTTATCATATTCATATCTCTAAAAGCGGATATAGTGACATACTCAGATGATCGCTGAGATTAACAGTGTATCTAAAAATAAATATGCCCGAATTAAACTACATGTAGTTCATCTTAAAACATTTGAAAATGTTCCTGTCTGAACTTGGTGTTACATTTCCATAGAATTTATTTCACGCAGTCCTTGTATTACATAGGCCCTTACTGACATTGCACATATATCTGATTGATTTGTAAATATACGTGACTGCCAGTGAATGGTAACTTACAGCTGTTAAAGTCATCGTGCATTTAGTGGTTTTAGTAGTTAGAGCTGGTGACCATAGGTTTGAGTCACCCATCAGTGTATTGGGCAAAGGACTCTTGCTTTATACTGGTTGCCAACACTGAATACCACAGCGGCTAGTATCTGAAGTACTTTTTTTATCCACAATTAGCAAATAAAAGCAAATTGGAACTGAAATTACAAAACCGTCATTTTCCTTTTTTTTCAGAGACCATCCAGATTCTGTGTATTCCGTCGGAAATGAATTCAAGGTGGAAAACTGAAAAGACATATCAAATCTCATAAAAACTCACACGATGAAGTACGCGAATTATTAAAACAACCCATTAATTTTCAAGATCAGTTTTTTTGGAGCAGAAAAGAATAGAAGGAATGTATGAGTTACCTTTCACATTTAGAGTCTAGACTGATAGTCCAGTGAGAGAGAAGCATCCAAAAACACCGGATGCAGTTCGCCTTTGTTCAAAATGTAAGCGGGGGTTTTCTAACAGAACATTTTACAAACATACAATCAGTTGTTCAGGAACAAGTTCAGGACATTGTGATGCACTAAATTTTGATCCGATAAAACCAGTGGAAGTACGTCAAGATTCGGATTTCGTCAAAATATCTTAAACAAGTTCCGAGATAATGAGGTTTGAAATTTTATCAGAAGTAATGAAATCGTACTCATAGTTGGCTGCAATCACTGCAGTAACTGTCATCGGCGCGTTGAGGTCAGCAAAATCAACGAAATAAGAAAAGAGATAATGACAGAGATGAGAAAACAAGCACAATTGTTTTTAAGTTCAAAGGCATTGCTTCCTCAGATGTTACTACTGAAGACATGTTTAACAGAAAGCATTTGACAACTCTAAAGCAGACCAGGAATGAACTCAGTGAAGGCAATGAGGGTGGACAGGAAATACATGACCTTAAACTTGATTTGAATAAGGTGTTTCTAAAAAGTTTTAAAGTTCTAAAAGGGTACTATTCTGAGTCAATGAGAGACAAAGAACTGAAAGAATTAGAGCGCTTCCAAGAGGCATATAACTTTAACAAATCACGGCTGCTGGCAAATGCAATGTATCAAAGATAAAATGTCTATGTACAAAGCAAAATTGCCATAGAATCTTCCAGAGGAAAACCAGATGAAATCAATGAAATATTTCATAAAGGGAGAATGACTATGACATAACCAAGTTGACTTGGTTACGCTCACTGATAGCTAAAGACTAACTATATATAATGGGAGAAGGGGCGAACAACCATCACGAATGCTGATAGAAGAATGGATGGATGCACTAGCTGGAAATTAGGTTCCAAGAGAACAAATTCAAAATGTAGATGAGGCTGAAAAATTTCTTGTTGGATAATTTAATTTAGTGTACCTTCGAAAGGGGAAACAATTTGTACCAGCTTTGGTACCAATACAAATAAAACCTAAATTTGAATTAATGGAAATTTACGAAACAAGAATAAAACCGTCGTTCGTTTTTACGGGTAAATAGAGGTAAAAAAATCTACCTACCTACTTACCGCAATAATTTGGGATATATAACATACACATTTTCGTAGCTGGGCGAAATGATTGAGACGCTTTGTGTGGAGGAGAGCACTCATTTTGCTGCCGACGCTCATTATCTTATACAAATCCGTCAAGTAATATGGCAAATATTGGCAAAATGTTACATGACTTGAGACATTTTCTCCGTGTGAACGGTATTCAAAAGCTATGTGTGCCGGTCACCCAGGTTAAAAATATATAGCTCTTTCGTGTAACAAGATATTTCCTTAATTTGAATGGATACTTTTATAAGTTAGAGACAACATTTTTGGTATGTGTGTGTTCGGGTTTAACGTCTTTTTCAACAATTTTTCAGTCATATAAACGACGGTGTCTACTTGTAGCAGTGAGCACAATGCCCAACTTTATAGTGCTGCCTCACTGGAATATCACGCCGTAGACACATGTCATGATACCCCACCCAGTCACATTATACTGACACCGGGCTGACAAGTCCTAGCACTATCCTCTTAATGTCGAGCGCCACTCGAGGAAGCTACTAGTACCATTTTTAACGTCTTTGGTATGACGCGGCCGGGGATCGAACCCACGGCCTTCCGCACTCGAAGCGGGCATTTTTGGTAAGATATCTTAATACATGTATAAATTTTGTTGTAGATTAAACTATCAAAGTCTGAGATAGACAGGTTGTACTGCTATTTCTATTACAAAAAAAAGATATCTTTCTACAAAACGAACTCGATGGCTATTTTAGAATAAGGGTATCTCGCTCTAGTCGGTAAAACGGCTGTGCACCGCCGTATGAACACATCTCTAAATTGTTTTTTTGTACTTGTAGCATGTGTAACTGTTGAGTTCTGCTCAACCCGGGGCTAGAGGGCGTGGACGGTAGCATCCATTTCCACTACCGTCCATGAACAGGCTCAATCAAACTGAGCCTGCAACATTTTCTTTTTTGTCGTGAGCGACCTGTGAAATTTCCACTTTTTCTATTTTGCCATAGAAACACTGTTAAAACGGCACATCACGAAAACAAAGAAACATACACCTTGCTACTGACGCCAACTGCATAAAAAACCCAACACAGCAGTTGCTCCACTGTATCTCACACCTGGGCTTTGATGTATACGCACATGCGAGGGAGAGTAGGTGGGCGCACGGGTACCTTCCCCGGAAAAAGTTTGAAATACAGGCTTCAAAAATGTACCCCGGCTGCTTTTGATGGGTATGGTTAGAAAACAAAGACAAATATCAAACAGGGAACGCCACGCACCAAAAACGCAGCCTCCTCAAAACGAAACCCACAGCACGCAGACGCGTGCACCACACACACACACAGCCAACACATTAGGACAAAACGAACAAACAAAGGATGTAACAAGAGCTGTTAGAGGACAGCAAAAGCTCGACTGCACAACAACCTTGTCACTAAAGAACGTTAATTGAATCAATACAAAAGTCAGAAATGGGCACGATTTTTAAAACTCGCAAAAACAATTACAAAACCTGTGCAATGCATGTCAGATCATCACAGTGGACAGGTGTGTTAAGTTTCAATCCATTCCCTTCAGTGGGTACTAAGATACAAACTTTCATACAAAAACTTAACCAAAAATTGCTGAATTGGAACGGGCATAGTTTTGTAAAACAATTGTTATGGTGCGTGGCACTCCCTGTTTGATATTTTTCTTTGTTTTTATGGTACATGTGCAATGCAAGTCAGTTCATCAAAGTGAATAAGTGTGGAAAGTTTCAGTCTACTCCCACAAATGATAACTGAGTTTCCAGCTTACATAAAAAAACTTGAGCAAATTGGGACACCGACGCCGAAGAATGGGCGAGTGCAATAGCTCTGCCTAGGCTATTCTTCGCATAGTCTAGCTAAAAGCACATTTATCTGCATTGTGTACACCACGGTTCATTTTAATTGGTTTTCATAAATGTTAGTCTGGGCCTACTTTGCAAATGCGTGGCTCTGAGGCTCTGTTTGTGTGCTTTGACTATTAATTATAGGTTCTTTCTTGTTTTGGTTGTTTCTATCCTAATAAAGTAAAATAATGAAACTCCTAACAGTTAATGGTTTCTAGAATATAATAATACGGTCTTACAGGTATCTCTAGGAGTAAAAATTATATGTGTAATTGAGACTACGGTATTACATAACAAAGCACATATTTCTGCATTTAATGTCAAGTGTCAGCATATAATTCAAACGTAATTACGTACCCGCAAAGAGTGCTTCCGCTGTATTAGATTTAGATTTTGTCAGCGGTCAGTCCGGTTTGGATATTTTTCTTTTAAAGGAACTATGCCGGTAACTTGAAAGAAATAAAACATGCTGACACTATTTATTTAGGCTATTCTTAGAAATATTACGATTGCCGCCTTCAACCAAGCACATTGTTTGTTCGTCAGAAGTGAAAAATTGATCCGACATGAAACTGCTGTTTTTCATTTCTCGGGATGTTTATGTGTATTCGCACTAATGTTAAAAACAATGTTTTGCCCCATGTGGTTCTGGGACGATCTGTGTATGAAAAGAATTGGAACCACTGCCTTACCCTTGCATGATCGTAAGAGGCGACTAATAGGGTCTTAACACTTGGTTTTGCTGTAACTCTGTGATTCCAGCAGGTATGCAAATTTTGATTCCATACCTCATGTTTTTATTTCGATGTAAATGAGATATGAAACCAAAATTTGTAGTCCTGTTTGGCGCCATATAACCTATACTGTGTTGGTGCGCCGTAAAACCCAAATAAATAAATAAATAAAACAATGTTTTAGAATTGCTATCGTAAACGATCGATGCCGGCCGAAAACTGGATACCTTTGAGATTGACAAGAATTTGCAGAAAATTGTTTATTTTACAAAACAACAGCAAAAAAGAAAAGAAAAACGGAAAAAGATATACTACTTCACCTGCCGCTTAAACGCTGATAAGAGATTATCAACACAAACATGGTCGCCGAGTGCGGACTACTAATTGTAACGCTTTGTTAACGTTTTATCCCAGAACAGCATTAATGCATTCTTTTTTATTTGTAACATCAACAGAATCCCTCGAGATACATTGGACCTCTCGCCATGAAAGGCTAGAGTACCAACCAGATAGGATAGTGAAGATTTTAATTTAAAACATAAGCGTTAAAAAAGATACATACATTTTCGTTTTGAAAGTTGAAAACTGAATACAACGTTTTGGAAACAAATGTCTTAGATGATATTTTTTAGCCAAATAGCTAAAGTCAGATATTATCTATATGCATACAGTTATCACAATTCACACGTGTGTATATTGTCAAAGCTGCCATTACAAAAGGTAAGAACAATCTTTGGCATTTCCGTGTTTCAATACCTTGATTGTTTTTCCTAAGTGTGTGGGTGCGTTTGTATGCTTGTGAGTCTATAACGGTGCCCTACTGTTTTCTTATTATTGCTTGTTCGTTTTTCTATGTTATTTAGTTGATCGTAGTTGTGTGTTTATCTTTGGTACACGAGTGTCTGCGCTATTGTGGTTTACGTTGTAGTGCGACTGTTTTTTAAAGAAGATGGCATTCCTTTGTATATTCGTTCTTGTTCAACTTTCCCCTTCGGATTCCTCCCCCATTTCGCCCCTTGCCGTTTCCTTCCCCCAATTGTGTCTGATATCATTAGTCCTCCACTCTGATTCATGTGGGGAAGTTGGCAGTTACTTGCGGAGAACAGGTTTGTACTGGTACAGAATCCAGGAACACTGGTTAGGTTAACTGCCCGCCTTTACATGACTGAAATACTGTTGAAAAACGGCGTTAAACCCAAAACAAACCAAACCAAATCCATCAATATTTAGTATAATTTAATATGTACTTGTTGGATGTTTGAAGCAACCAGTCTGAAATATTTTTCCATTACAGCTTCTTTTTGTTGTGGGCCTACTATGTAAATACGTGGCTCTGGGGCTATGTTTTTGGTGCTCTGTGCTTCCGAGAAATCTACCCTTACCTATTATCTCTTGTATACATTCAGATGTCACTGTTACGTCATAACTATAAAATACGAATGACTACGTCATGAAGTGTCAACTGCCATTTATGTTATAGATAGAGTTTATGAAGTGAATTCTTCGTGAAAAAGAAACCGATAGGGAGTGAAACGGAGCGTAGTGTGAAATCTACGTTTGACCAATCAGAATTGCAGTCAGTCGTGTCGACGCTCTTCAGCGTGTAGAACTGTTCTTCGAAAATTATTGCTACAGTCACATTGGTCTTCAGGAATAAGAACAAAGAAAAATATCAAACGGAATGCCACGCACCAAAAGCGCAGCCTCCTCAAAACGAACCCCCCAGCACGCAAACGCGTGCACCACACACACACACACACACTCAAAGCTTACACATCAGGACAAAACGAACAACACACACACACACACTCAAAGCCAACACATAAGGACAAGACGAACAATAAGCATACACACACGCGCGCACACAAAAACAAAGAAAAATATCAAACAGGGAGTGCCACGCACCAAAAGCGCAGCCTCCTCAAAACGAACCCCCAGCACGCAAACACGTGCACCACACACACACTCAAAGCTTACACATCAGGACAAAACGAACAACACACACACACACACTCAAAGCCAACACATAAGGACAAGACGAACAATAAGCATACACACACGCGCGCAAACAAAGTCAACACACAAGGACAAAACGAACAAACAAAGGAACACAGTGGGGCACCGCCTTGGAACGGTCAGTGGCAAAAAAAAACCACTGGGGAGCTTAAACCGGTTTATGGTGCGCACCCAACCTCACTCTTACCCCCACCATGTTCCAAAGACATGGGACAGTGTAAATAAAAGTAATCCCCTCCAGGTGAATCAAAGTCAACACACAAGGACAAAACGAACAAACAAACAAAGGAACACAGTGGGGCACCGCCTTGGAACGGTCAGTGGCAAAAACACCACTGGGGAGCTTAAACCGGTTTATGGTGCGCACCCAACCTCACTCTTACCCCCACCATGTTCCAAAGACATGGGACAGTGTAAATAAAAGTAATCCCCTCCAGGTGAATCTCTAAAAACAAAGAAAAATATCAAACAGGGAATGCCACGCACCAAAAGCGCAGCCTCCTCAAAACGAACCCCCAGCACGCAAACGCGTGCACCACACACACACACACACACACACACTCAAAGCTTACACATCAGGACAAAACGAACAACACACACACACACACTCAAAGCCAACACATAAGGACAAGACGAACAATAAGCATACACACACGCGCGCACACAAAGTCAACACACAAGGACAAAACGAACAAACAAAGGAACACAGTGGGGCACCGCCTTGGAACGGTCAGTGGCAAAAACACCACTGGGGAGCTTAAACCGGTTTACACACGTAATGGAAACAAAAAGTCATGGTATGTAAAACACAAAAATGCTCGTGTATTAATATATAAAAAGCAAACCTTAAGAACCAAAAACGTATGTACTCAATGCCTTTTCAGAAGACAGAGCAACAAGAGAAACACCCTTAAGGGCCCGACGAAACAGGCCAGAAGACAAATATCAAAACAGTTCAGTCCTGGTAGGATTTAAAAACTGCTCATCATAGAGTCCTCCCCCTCTTCCATCAGACGCAATCAAAGAGGGAAGCGTAGTGTCCAACTGTAAACGGGTTGAACACTAAACATGCGGTATGTCTCAAAACAGCTGGGTCGTAACCTCTTTTAATAAAACGTTTGATAATCTTTTCAAACACATTTGGAAAAAAACAAAGAAAAATATCAAACAGGGAATGCCACGCACCAAAAGCGCAGCCTCCTCAAAACGAACCCCCCAGCACGCAAACGCGTGCACCACACACACACACTCAAAGCTTACACATCAGGACAAAACGAACAACACACACACACACACACACTCAAAGCCAACACATAAGGACAAGGCGAACAATAAGCATACACACACGCGCGCACACAAAGTCAACACACAAGGACAAAACGAACAAACAAAGGAACACAGTGGGGCACCGCCTTGGAACGGTCAGTGGCAAAAACACCACTGGGGAGCTTAAACCGGTTTATGGTGCGCACCCAACCTCATTCTTACCCCCACCATGTTCCAAAGACATGGGACAGTGTAAATAAAAGTAATCCCTACCAGGTGAATCTCTAACACACGTAATGGAAACAAAAAGGCATGGCATGTAAAACACAAAAATGCTCGTGTATAAATATATAAAAAGCTAACCTTAAGAACCAAAAACGTATGTACTCAATGCCTTTTCAGAAGACAGAGCAACAAGAGAAACACCCTTTAGGGCCCGACGAAACAGGCCAGAAGACAAATATCAAAACAGTTCAGTCCTGGTAGGATTTAAAAACTGCTCATCATAGAGTCCTCCCCGTCTTCCGTCAGACGCAATCAAAGAGGGAAGCGTAGTGTCCAACTGGTTGAACACTAAACATGCGGTATGTCTCAAAACAGTTGGGTCGTAACCACTTTTAATAAAACGTTTGATAATCTTTCCAAATACATTTGGAAAATTACCATGACCCAAGTTAACCATGACCCAAGATCTTACGAAGTTTGTAAACCACATCCCCATAAAAAACGGGTTTAGAAATACCTTCTCGCAGAAGTGTCTTTAATTTACTATTGAATTTTAAAACTAAATCAGAATTACGAAAATAAAATTTAGTAAAATATTTACGCAATTTGTAATAACGGTAGACTTGCTGAAGAAGTCTATAAGAAGCCACATTTTTTGAAAAATAACTCGCTCCGATTGGTCAAAAAAGTAGGTTGCACACTATAAATAAATCAATCAATAGGTAGGGTAATTCGCCCTTGAGTCAAACAGGTTAGTCATTCGCCGTGATCATACGGAGGTCCATATAACGGCAACACCGTTTATAATATGCGGAATGTTCCGGCTATTACCCTGGTTTATAGTTAAGTATCTTGGACTAAATATATCAAAGTATTGGAAGTACTCACTAACCTCGTTGTCGCCTTTGAGTCGAACACATTCGCCCTTGACTCGAACACAAGAATCTCACCAATAAAACGAGCTTTCTTATATGGAAACAGTACAACAAACCCCTTTATTGATTGGTTTAATCATATCCCATAACAAGGCGCCATTTTCTGAAGTTTCAACAAGTTGTTTCAGCCTCTAAATAACACGAGTTTCAAGATATTCAAACAGTATCCTTAGCTATTTTATAAAAACAAAGAAAAATATCAAACAGGGAATGCCACGCACCAAAAGCGCAGCCTCCTCAAAACGATCCCCCAGCACGCAATCGCGTGCACCACACACACATACACTCAAAGCCAACACATAAGGACAAGACGAACAATAAGCATACACACACGCGCGCACACAAAGTCAACACACAAGGACAAAACGAACAAACAAAGGAACACAGCGGGGCACCGCCTTGGAACGGTCAGTGGCAAAAGCACCACTGGGGAGCTTAAACCGGTTTATGGTGCGCACCCAACCTCACTCTTACCCCCACCATGTTCCAAAGACACGGGACAGTGTAAAAAAAAGTAATCCCCACCAAGTGAATCTCTAACACACGTTATGGAAACAAAAAGGCATGGCATGTAAAACAAAAATGCTCGTGTATAAATATATAAAAAGCAAACCTAAAGAACCAAAAACGTATGTACTCAATGCCTTTTCAGAAGACAGAGCAACAAGAGAAACACCCTTAAGGGCCCGACGAAACAGGCCAGAAGACGAATATCAAAACAGTTCAGTCCTGGTAGGATTTAAAAACTGCTCATCATAGAGTCCTCCCCCTCTTCCGTCAGACGCAATCAAAGAGGGAAGCGTAGTGTCCAACTGTAAACGGGTTGAACACTAAACATGCGGTATGTCTCAAAACAGTTGGGTCGTAACCTCTTTTAATAAAACGTTTGATAATCTTTTCAAATACATTTGGAAAATTACCATGACCCAAGATCTTACGAAGTTTGTAAACCACATCCCCATAAAAAACGGGTTTAGAAATACCTTCTCGCAGAAGTGTCTTTAAATTACTATTGAATTTTAAAACTAAATCAGAATTACGATAATAAAATTTAGCAAAATATTTACGCAATTTGTAATAACGGTAGCCTTGCTGAAGAAGTTTACTTGTAATATATTGATTACGTTCATTGAAATGCTTGACATGACTACACGCTCTGGCAAACCGAATTAATTGAGAAATATATACCCCATAAGATGTAGCCTGAGGTACATCCCCATCCAAATGGGGAAAATTTACAATACTAAAATTAAAATCACCCCTCCTGTCATAAATTTTGGTATGTATAATATTGTCATAAATAGAGAGATGTAAATCTAAAAATGAAGCATCAGTATCCGAATTGTTAGTTTTAATTAACTGAAGCTCCCTAGGATAAATAGTACCCACCAAATGACCAAAAAACGGATTATCCATATTAAGAATATCATCCAGATAGCGTGATGTATTATTAAATGCAGTTATGATATCTGCTTGCGTATCTGGAGAAAGGCTCAACATAAAGTCTCTTTCATAACAATATAAAAACAAACCTGCGACAAGGGGTGCACAATTTGTTCCCATGGGAATACCAACAACTTGTCTAAAAACTGCATTCCCAAACCTGATGTCAATGTTGTTCAATAAAAAGGAAAGGGGTTTACAAACTTCGTCACAGGTCCACATAGTATAATGTTTAATAATATTGCTAGTAAAAAAAGCTTTATCAAAATTGCAAGCGATAAATGTAGCATTAGCTATATGCATTAGTGTGGTGTGTTACTTACGATAGTACTAAGAGCGTTAGAGGTGATCTACATGTAAAAAATATTGCGTTTCATGTCCGTCCTGTTTTTGGTTTACCTGCTTCCGTGGACGAGTGGTTCTAATAGCATCACTGACAAGGATCTCTCACTGATAGAGGCCCGGGTCATGGGTTCGCGCCTTTGTAATAACCATGTCTCGTTATGTGAGAAAGTTAGCATTTTCTTACAGACGCTAGTATTTGCCCGTACAATGTACGATCTTTAGGTGAACTGAAATTGCAAGAAAGTTGTTGAAAACGGGCACAAAACTCGTCGAACCATCAGTTAGACTTTGAGGAGGTATGACATAATTCTCTCAATGGTTACGACTTTGTTTTTCCTTACATGAATGATAAGATATGGCAAATAACATCACAACTATAATTATAAACGTGAGATTTGCAGACATGACAAGGAGAGCACATGGTATGCTATCAAGTCATTGGACGGGTTGTACGAAAGAGAATGGTACTACGACCATGATGATCTATTTCTTCTGCACGTACAGCTGAAGTCATTGGTTACAAAATGTCCATACATCCGCAATATAATTCTAAAGAAAATTAGAGAGTGGCATGAAGAAGAACTATGTACCGAGGACGTCGTTCCAAAGAGTCACGTCTTTCTTGTCAAGTACATAACTGAATATGTGTCAGAAGAGGAACTGAAAGTGTTAAACAGACTAGTAGACAATATTAAACAAAATACAAATTAGAGAGTAACGTTTATTTCGTTCTTTAAAGTGCTATAGTTTGAACGATGTGAAACATTTCATTGAAACAAACTAGTACTCGTACACAACATTAAACATAAACAAATAACAGAGTAAACTTTATTTCATTTCTTGAAAGCAAATGAAATTTAAACGTCATTCTGAAAATTGTTATTTGCTGTAACTTTTTTTCTTTCTGATTTTATGTTTACACCTTTCTTTTCTTGTTTTAAGGCTAAGGCCTTTTCTTTCTGTTCTTTTTAGCTCACCTGAGCAATGCTCAGGTGAGTTTTTCTGATCACTCGATGTCCGGCGTCCGTCGTCTGTCTGTCTGTCTGTCGTCTGTCAACATTTAGCTTGTGTATGCGATAGAGGCTGTATTTTTCAATTAATCTTCATGAATTTGGGTCAGAATGATAACCTTGATGAAATCTAGGCCGAGTTCGAAAATGGGTCATCTCGGGTCAAAAACTAGGTCACTAGGTCAAATCAAAGAAAAACCTTGTGTATGCGATAGAGGCTGTATTTTTCAATTGATCTTCATGAATTTTAGTCAGAATGATAACCTTGATGAAATCTAGGCCGAGTTCGAAAATGGGTCATCTCGGGTCAAAAACTAGGTCACTAGGTCAAATCAAAGAAAAACCTTGTGTATGCGATAGAGGCTGTATTTTTCAACTGATCTTCATGAATATTGGTCAGAATGATTGCCTTGATGAAATCTAGGCCGAGTTCGAAAATGGGTCATCTCGGGTCAAAAACTAGGTCACTAGGTCAAATCAAAGAAAAACCTTGTGTATGCGATAGAGGCTGTATTTTTCAATTATTCTTCATGAATATTGGTCAAAATGATAATCTTGATGAAATCTAGGCCGAGTTCGAAAATGGGTCATCTCGGGTTAAAAACTAGGTCACTAGGTCAAATCAAAGAAAAACCTTGTGTATGCGATAGAGGCTGTACTTTTCAATTGATCTTCATGAATATTGGTCAGAATGATTGCCTTGATGAAATCTAGGCCGAGTTCGAAAATGGGTCATCTCGGGTCAAAAACTAGGTCACTAGGTCAAATCAAAGAAAAACCTTGTGTATGCGATAGAGGCGGTATTTTTCAATTGATCTTCATGAATTTTGGTCAGAATGATTACCTTGATGAAATCTAGGCCGAGTTCGAAAATGGGTCATCTCGGGTCAAAAACTAGGTCACTAGGTCAAATCAAGGAAAAACCTTGTGTATGCGATAGAGGCTGTATTTTTCAACTGATCTTCATGAAATTTAGCCAGAATGATTACCTTGATAAAATCTAGGCCGAGTTCGAAAATGGGTCATCTTGGGTCAAAAACTAGGTCACTAGGTCAAATCGAAGAAAAACATTGTGTATGCAATAGAGGATGTAGTTTTCAATTGATCTTCATGAAATTTGGTCAGAGTGATTGTCTTGATGAAATCTAGGTCGAATTTGAATATGGGTTATCTGAGGTCAAAAACTAGGTCACTAGGTCAAATTAAAGAAAAATCTTGTGTATGCGATAGAGACTGTTTTTTTCAATTGATTTTTATGAAATTTGGTCAGGATGATTGCCTTAATGAAATCTAGGTCGAATTTGAATATGGCTCATCTGAGGTCAAAAACTAGGTCACTTGGTCAAATCAAAGAAAAAACTTGTGTATGTGATAGAGGCTGTATTTTTCAATTGATCTTTATGAATTTTGGTCAGAATGATTGCCTTGATAAAATCTAGGTCGAGTTTGAACATGGGTCATCTAGGGTCAAAAACTAGGTCATATCTAAGAAAATGCTTGTTTTTTATCGCAAGAGACCAATTTTTTGGTCCAATCTTAATGAAAATTGGTCAGAATATTTGTTTCCATGAAATCACTAGGTCAAACTTGTTTTACACTGTTATGGTGTGTTTCTTAGGTGAGCGACCTAGGGCCATCTTGGCCCTCTTGTTTTACCAGTCTTTGTCTCTTTCTTTCTTCAGCCTCTGCTGCTTTCTTTTCTTTTTCCAACTTAATTTTTACTTGTTGACTGAAAAAAAAAAACAAAGACAAATATCAAACAGGGAATGCCACGCACCAAAAACGCAGCCTCCTCAAAACGAAATCCACAGCACGCAGACGCGTGCACCACACACACACACACACACACAGCCAACACATTAGGACAAAACGAACAAACAAAGGAACACACACACACACACACACACACACACAAAGCCAACACATCAGGACAAAACGAACAAACAAAGGAACACAGTGGGGCACCGCCTTGGAACGGTCAGTGGCAAAAACACCACCGGAGAGCTTAAACCGGTTTATGGTGCGCACCCAACCTCACTCTTACCCCCACCATGTCCCAAAGACACGGGACAGTGTAAACAAAAGCAATCCCCTCCAGGTGAACCCCCAACACACGCAACGGAAACAAAAAGGCACGACACGCAAAACACAAAAACGCCTCGTCAGAGGATATGACAAAATACTGGGCTTTTTTCTTGGAATAAGATTTGTTTGAGAATTGCTGTTTGGGGATGGTAAGTAGAGGATTACATGGCTGGGGTACGGCTGCTACAGTGGCGGGCTTATGTTGTTGTTTTCTGTACATACACCAAGTAGTATACATTGAGTTATTCAGGACTCTACCTGACATGAAAGCATCTTCATAAATTCTTTTCTTTTCATCTGTTATAGCAGCTTCTACCACAGACAATGCCATGTCTGCAGTACATTCAGAGACACTCTCTATGGACTGTTGACATGAGACTGCCTGGGCCTCACCTGCACAAGTTTGATTGATACCTTGAGCTGCTTCAGAGAGAGGTAAACTGACGTCTGCCAACTGTTCCTCTAGCAGCTCAAGCATACCATCTTCACTTAATGGTATGGGTAGATCTATAACCTCACTGCCATCATGTATGTCAAGGGACATAATGATCTCATTTGTTTGCGGACTAGAGGTTAAACTGCTAGTGGCAGTGGTACTAGTGGTTAAACTGCTAGTGGCGGTGGTACTAGTGGTGAAACTGCTAGCGGCAGTGCTACAAGTGGTCAAACAGCTAGTGGCAACGACACTAGTGGTCAAACTACTAGTGGCAATGGTACTAGTGGTTAGACTGCTAGTTGCAGTAGTTAAAGTACTATCAGGATTCTCCCTGAATATTGCAGTAGGTGCATTAGGTGCCGAAGGTCCATCACCTGACATGACTGTTTCTGAGATATAAGGTGGTACGAGTGGTTGCACAGCGTTGCTACCAATGGCAGCAGATACCGTGGCTGGTAAATCAGACGCATCGACTGGTTCAGCTTGTAATACCCTTGCAGTATATAACTCTGCTGGTGCATAAGCTAAATCCGGTATAGCCCCCGGGTTGTACGGGCATATACCAGTTGCTAGAAATCCAGATGCTACATTTTCAGCTGTCATGGACTCTGTCCAGGCTAACTTAAACATCCTGAAAAACTGAGCGTGTCCGACAGTTACCCCCGTTGTTGATGTAAATCTGTGCAGATGATCGGACCAGCTTGACTTCAGTGCCTTGAAGACGGACCTGAAATAGTTAAAATTTATAAATAGGATTTACTATGCTTAAGGCTATAACTCAGTCACCTTAAGTGATAAAGATGCATACAACTTTTATGTTGAAAGAGTTGACAGCATCATGAACGATCTGGCATTATTTATTTATTTATTTATTTATTTATCTATCTATTTAGTGATTTATCTATTTATCTCTCTCTTTTAAAACGGTTTCTAGCAGGTTAATGGTGCCTTTGAATTTGATGAATGGGGAATAAAATGTCAATTAGTATGTAGTAAGACACCGTGTATTCTTGACAATGCAGTCGCGATGTTAAACATTCAGTTTGATTAATTATGGATTTGTTTTGTTTGTTTGTTTTGTTTGGTTGGGATTTTACGCCGCTTTCAACAATATTTCAGTTATATCGCGGCGGTCAGTTTATGCATCTTCCCTAGGCAAGCTTAGATCAAGAACTTGTATCGCAATCGAGAATAGATTGAATAGAATAAATGAGTATAATAATATAGTGATATTTTAGTCTGTCACGTAAAACATGTTGATAGGCATGGTTTTATGCTAATGAGTATATTGAAAATTTAACCTATCAAAAGGCTGAGTGAAATGACTCGTCTTGCTGGGTAACTCGACCAAAAATATTCCGGCTTTTCTTGCAGCATCAACAAATTCCACATGATGATGGGAATCATGCCCATCCATAATAAATACCTGGGCCGGGCTGGGCCAATGTTTGGCAGAAAGGTTTTCGAAAACCACAGTTCACTTATTCCCTGTTTCGTCCAGCCACTGTCGGAAACCCTCAACTTGGTTCCTGTACATAAAGCATAACTATGTAAATTGAGGTCTAAAAAATGTTTTCTTCCGGTAATATGCTCAAAATAAATTAAGGTAGGTAGGTATATGTGTTTCTTTTTTTTTTTTTTTTTTTTTTTTTTTTGATTTTTTGGGGTACGGGGTCCTTAGACATTATGTTTGTGTCAAAAAATGAATACAACTAAGGGTGTTGTGCCGTTTGAGCGTCATTAAGTTGAGTTCTAACATCACTGGCCATGTTTAAAGCATAACATTTAACTTCAACATTTTGTTAAAAAGTTGAAAAAAAAAATCTCGCAGGTCATAAACATATTTAGGATCCGCCCAAAAAGATAGGGTAAGTCGGGATACGGAAACAAACACTTTTTCTTTTAGTCCTTATACAAAATCCAAATAATTACATTGTACAATGAAAAAAAAGGCATCTTTAGTCGGGGTATGAACGTTTGTGGACTGATCATAGTGAATAAGCTCGAAATACATTAATACGCAATGGTATCTCGACAAGTGTGGTATATCCATAAATGTAAATGATAAAAATGAAAGTAAAAGTCGTATGGTTAGCACAGGGAAACATGTATGGTCACATAAGCATGATTCGGGTTATATTCTCCATACGAAACTGTCGAGGGACGCAATCGAAAGCTGAACTCGAGCAGCGAAATATTGAGGTGATTGGAAGTCACCTTAACAACTTGCCCATGTAGGATGAAAATGCAATCGAGAATCATATAATATTCTTTTTTTCAAGAACTGTAACAGAGTAAAAGTAAATTGTGATACAGGATTTTTTGCACTTACCTTCTGGGGCATTTTCAGTGTCATAACTTCTAAGGGCTCGGACAGTTTTTCCAGGAATGATAGCATGGGGTGGGATTACATATCCCGAAGCATTACCACATGCAATTATGGTGACTAGTTCCCTGGATGAAGATGATTTAGCATGTACCACCTTGGATCCCTTCCTTGCCAAAACCTTGGGACACTTTGAAGATAAGGACAGACCAGTCTCGTCCATATTCCAAATAAATGGACTTTTGTCTAGTAGACTATTTTCTACTAGGACAGCTTTCAGCTGCGAAAAGTATCTGGAGATACGAATAAAATCTGGAAAGTAGATCCTTCGGAAGCACCGAAAACAATGCAAATAGTGAAAATTGCAGACTCGGTTTGATTGAGTCTCCCTGGTGCTGTGGGTTCCGCAGTTCTAAGGGAGAATTCGGGGTTTCTTTGCTTCAACCCTCGCCACCATTTCTCGGACGCAACACCGTTCTTGAAGGTAACACCCTCAGATTTAGCAAACTGTCCAGCAAATCTAAGGAAAGTCTCTTTGGAAAAGCCGATGCCCATATCGGCTCTTTGCAATGCAAAATTAATCAGCTCTTTCTCTTTGGCTAATGGCAAAAGAGTTGCCTTCTCCCATTTAGCACCCATCGTGATCCTTCCGGAAACCCTGTTATGTAGTGTGGTGACTGGCACGCTGTATTTCTTGGCGGCAGCTCTTATAGATAAGGTTTGTTGCCTAACCTCTTCTAATGCGCTACTTAGCGCCTCTTCTGAATACGGCTTCATTCTATATTTAAAAGAAAAAAACAGGTATATTTGTTGTATACACGTTTTTGAATCATATTTTAAAGTCTAAGTCTGAAGTCTGAAACGGAATATTTCTTATAAAATACACTATATTTTACACAAAACATAAACAAAAAGTTCGTGCAGTAGGACTTTAATACTTACATGTGTTGTCTCTGGTATCGGAATCTTTGAAAATTCAAATTTCCCGCCGCGAAAACTTCGGTTTTCTACGTAAACAAGAAGCGCTCAGGAGAGAAAGATCGAACATTGTCAGTTTCACGAAAAATGATGTAGAAAAAAGCGGAAAGGACGCAAAACACAACAAGAATGCACAGAGAGTGTTGGGAAAAGGGAAAGGTGGTCAAAACGGCGCCAAAAACGTTCGTTTCATCGGCGAAATCGACTCAAGGGCGAATTACCCTATGGGCGACTGTTTGCGGCTTTTGCTGGTGGACTTTTATCCTTCACTTACTATTTTACTGGCTCGGTCAGGTCGAGTGATAATAGTTATACAAAATTTTACAGCTGTAAAAGGCCCGTATTTTTGCTCAAAATTACAGTCGTGATTATTTCAAATTTACACCTGTAGATTTTTTCTAATTACACTAATTTTCAATTTACAGCTGTAAAACGACTGTAAAACAGTCCGAACTATGCAAATGAGGTACAACTGTTGAAAAAAAACTCTGTGGAGTTTCTACTTTTTCTATTTTACAGCTGTAAAAATGAAAAAGTTACAGCTGTAAATATGCTTATTGTTCGTCTTGTCCTTATGTGTTGGCTTTGAGTGTGTGTGTTGTTCGTTTTGTCCTGATGTGTAGGCTTTGAGTGTGTGTGTGGTGCACGCGTTTGCGTGCTGGGGGGTTCGTTTTGAGGAAGCTGCACTTTTGGTGCGTGGCACTCCCTGTTTGATATTTTTCTTTGTTTTTAAGGTATTTCAAACTTCGTTTTTTAAGGGTACGTGGATTATAATCTTTGCAAGATTATGTGTCATGGTAATTTTCCAACTGTATTTGGTACAATTATAAAACATTTTATTAAGAGGTTACGACCCAGCTGTTTTGAGACACACATCATATTTAGTGTTCAACCCGTTTACAGTTGGACGCTACGCTTCCCTCTTTGATTGTGTCTGACAGAAAGGGGGAAGGACTCTTGTGATAAGCAGTTCTAAAATCCCACTAGGACTGAACTGTTTTGATGTCTGTCTTCTGGCCTGTTTCTTCGGGCCGTTAAGGGTGTTTCTGTTGATGATATGTCTTCTGCAAAATCACTGAGTACATACGCTTTTGGTTTTTAAGGTTCGCTTTTTATATAAGTATACAGCAATTTTGTGTTTTTACGTGTCATACATTTTGTTTCCATTGCGTGCGTTCCAAGGCGGTGCCCCAATGTGTCCCTTTGTTTTGTCCTTGTGTGTGCGTGTGTGTGTGCATGCGTGCATGCGTGCTTGGTTTACGTTTGGGGAGGCTGCGTTTATAGAACGTGGCTTTCCCTGTTGGATATTCATCCTTGTTTTTAGAGATTCGCTGTCCCGTGACTTTTGAACATGGTGCGGGGGTGCGGGGGGGGGGGGGGGGGGGGGCGTGTGTAAGAGTGAGGTTGGGTGCGCACCATAAACGGTTTAAGCACTCCAGTGGTGTTTTTGCCAGTGGAGTTTTTGCCACTGACCTTTCCAAGACGGTGCCCCACTGTGTTCCTTTATTTGTTCCTTTTGACCTGCTTGTTAGTAAACCTGTAAATTTCAACTGTTTTTGGTCATTTTCCACTTACAGGTCTGTTACAGCTGTAATTTCAAAGTACAGGTCTTGTCTTTTACAGCTGTAATTTCAAAATACAGGTCTTGTCTTTTACGGCTGTAATTTTAAAATACAGGTCTACAGCTGCAAAACACGCCCTAATTTCATACAGGTACTGCATTGCTGAAAAGAAGATTCAAGAAAAATATCTTTGCAAGTTTATTCAATCACGTTTCAAACTGTTAAAAATACTGTTCTTCCTTGTTATTTGAAGAGATTGCGCTCTTGGATCGTGTTTTTGTTTGTATTGGATACTCATTCTTGTTTTTGTTTAAGCATATATGTAAATCTTCCAGTAATGAAAAGGCAAGTCTAAAAAAACAAAGACAAATAAGTTAGTTAAATAAGTTAAATTAAAAAAAAAAGTTAAATAAGTTAAATTAAAAAAATTAACCCATGTTTGTCGTCGTAACTTAGTTTTATCCCATGTATGACGTGTGAGTAAAATATACATTAAAAAAACAAAGACAAATATCAAACAGGGAATGCCACGTACCAAAAACGCAGCCTCCCCAAAACGAAACCCACAGCACGCAGACGTGCACACCACAAACACACACACACATACACGCGCGCACACACAAAGCCAACACAGGAGGACAAAACGAACAAACAAAAGAAGACAGTGGGGCACCGCCTTGGAACGGTCAGTGGTAAAAACACCACTGGGGAGCTTAAACCGGTTTATGGTGCGCACCCAACCTCACTCTTACCCCCACCATGTTCCAAAGACACGGGACAGTGTAAATAAAAGTAGTCCCCTCCAGGTGAATCTCTAACACACGTAATGGAAACGAAAAGGCATGGTATGTAAAACACAAAAATGCTCGTGTATAAATATATAAAAAGCAAACCTTTAGAACCAAAAACGTATGTACTCAATGCCTTTTCAGAAGACAGAGCAACAAGAGAAACACCCTTAAGGGCCCGACGAAACAGGCCAGAAGACAGATAACAAAACAGTTCAGTCCTGGTAGGATTTAAAAACTGCTTATCATAGAGTCCCCCCCTCTTCCGTCAGACACAATCAAAGAAGGAAGCGCAGTGTCCAACTGTAAACGGGTTGAACACTAAACATGCTGTATGTCTCAAACCGGTTGGGTCGTAACCTCTTTTAATAAAACGTTTTATAATTTTACCAAATACATTTGGAAAATTACCATGACCCAAGATCTTACGAAGTTTGTAAACCACATCCCCATAAAAACGGGTTTAGAAATACCTTCTCGCAGAAGTGTCTTTAAATAACTATTGAATTTTAAAACTAAATCAGAATTACGATAGTAAAATTTAGCAAAATATTTACGCAATTTGTAATAACGGTAGCCTTGCTGAAGAAGTTTACTTGTAATATATTGATTACGTTCATTGAAATGCATGACATGACTACACGCTCTGGCAAACCGAATTAATTTAGAAATATATACCCCATAAGATGTAGCCTGAGGTACATCCCCATCCAAATGGGGAAAATTTACGATACTAAAATTAAAATCATCCCTCTTGTCATAAATTTTGGTATGTATAATATTGTCATAAATAGAGAGATGTAAATCTAAAAATGAAGCATCAGTATCCGAATCGTTAGTTTTAATTAACTGAAGCTCCCTAGGATAGTACCCACCAATTGACCAAAAAACGGATTATCCATATTAAGAATATCATCCAGATAGCGTGATGTATTATTAAATGCAGTTATAATATCTGCCTGCGTATCTGTAGAAAGGCTCAACATAGTCTCTTTCATAACAATATAAAAACAAATCTGCGACAAGGGGTGCACAATTTGTTCCCATGGGAATATCAGGAGGATAAACATCCAAAAACGCAGCATCCTCAAACCACAATCCACAGCAGTGCAGGCATGGACGCGCACGTGACCAACACACTCAGACACAACATAAACAAGGCAAAACACATAACGAGGACGCAAAGAAAATTAAAGGAACACCTTGGGTCAAAAACGGTTGTTTCATGGTTTTGGTATATTAGTGTAATATTACATTTATTTTACATTTGACGTTGACGTAGTATGAATTATCGGAAGTGTCGGTTGAATAAAATTTGTCTATAATAGATAAAGAAATAAGGACTTTCGATGTTTAATTTACTAAAAGCTAACATAACTAGAGTTGTCACAGAAGTGACAAATTATACCCCCACGATAAGGCCTTGTCACAGAACTAAGCCAATGTCAAAGCTGAACTTGCTTGACCTTTGACCTACTGACCTCAAAATCAATAGGGGTCATCTGCTGGTCATGGTCAACTTCCGTATGAACTTATATGATCCTCGGCCCAAGCGTTCTCAAGTTATTATCCGGAAACTGTTTAAATGTTCCAGGTCACTTTGACCTTTGACCTTTTGAACTGAAAATCAATAGGGGTCATTTGCTGATCATGGCAAACCTCCCTATTAAGTTTTATGATCCTAGGCCCAAGTGTTCTGAAGTTATCATCTGAAAACCGCTTAACTGTTCCTGGTCACTGTGACCTTGACCTGTAACCTACTGACCTCAAAATCAATAGGGGTCATCTCCCTATTAATTTTCATGATCCTAGGCCCAAGCATTCACAAGTTATCATCCGGAAACTGTTTGTTTCGGGTCATTGTGACCTTGACCTTTGACCTACTGACCTCAAAGTCGAACTTGACCTTCAGATCTACGGAATGCAGCTCGATCCCCGGGCGGGCCGTATGTTCTGCAAGACTTGATAAAAGACACTGCGTCTGAAATCGTTCGTTCTCCACCTCTGATTTATAGTTACTTGCGGAAAACAGGTACTGGTACAGAATCCAGGAACATTGGTTATGTTGCCTACTAGTAACTAACATGTGTTAAATCCAAAACAAACAAATGCACAGTCATGTATCTATTCTGAAGTAAATATGGCTACTATTTCAGGCAGAGAGAATAATTTATTTTATGTAAAACTGATATTATTTATAACAAATATATAACTACGTAAAAGGAGGGGATTTTCCACAGCTTAGCTTTAGGACAAGAGTATGTATTGACCTGTTTACGGGAATTGTTTATATAATAGTTATCATGGAAGATAGTATCTCTATGTCCTACGTAGGAGATAGTAAGTCCTACTGCCCTGCCGTATGAATACATTTGTGGATGTCTCTAAATTTTTTTTACTGTTAGCATGTGTAAATGTCGAGTTATGCTCAACCCGGGCTAGAAGGCGTGGACGGTAGCATGCATTTCCACTACCGTCCATGAACCGGCTCAATCAAACCGAGCCTGCAGCATTTTCGTTTTTGGCGTGTTGAGCGAACTGTGGAGTTTCCACTTTTTCTATTGGATAGTGTTAAACTTTAAAAATGTTCTACATTTGTTGCAATTCTCAATTCATGTTCAAAAAGGTTTGTTCTTGTACACTGAAGGAGAAACAAAAAATACTGAGCCGACACGTAGGCATAAATATTCATACACCGGACATGACGTAATACCTATTTTCACTTCTTTTGTGCGAGAAGCTTAAACGTATATAAGGCACTTTTAATACATCCTCACTGTTTCGTTTTCCGATGCGATCTTAAAGGTAATACCTAACATCTTGAAGGATTGTTAGCTCTGGTTCTATACGAGTATCTTTATGTTGACTACATTCAGTCGCGGAAGAACATACACCGAATTACTACCGTGCAATAAACACACCTACTTTTTGTATTCGGATTGATAATGTGTTGCAGAAGTGATCTTCCATTTCATTATACATTTGTATCTAGAATGTATAATAATTTTTTTATAAAGATGACCGAGGAATAACTTCTATTAAAAGTAATATATTTTCGAATATAAAAGATCGATCGATTTACTTTGCATATATTAAGAGAGGCAAAATTTTGTTTGAAGGGAACTACATTGAGCAATTAAATAGATTAATGTACACAAACTGGAGTAAAAAAATATGAGTCGCAAAAGAGGTACCGGGAGACAATACATACGGCTGAAAAGTGAAATGAAGGACATCTCTGCCCCATACAACTTCGAGCATCATTACCATGTTGGACCTGAAGATTACGGCGAAAAAGTGATAAATACTGATGTTCAAACCATTTCACATCGACCACCCAACCCCGACACGAAAGACAGACCAAGAGGCCCCACGGTATATCACTTCATTTCATTTAAGTTCTGATATAATAATGTTTAAACGAATGCTTTATAAGAAAATTAACTAAACCATGCATACTAAAAATACTTGTTACTTATATGTATTATTTTGGCATAAAATATATCCAAGTAACTAAAGATTACACATCTATCTTATATCGTCTAGCATAATTAATGACCCTATTTGCTACAAGAACATACACCAGTCGAAAAATAGCTGAAATACTAATATTATCATTTAAACAAGTTTAACGCATTTTATGAAAACATAATCTACATTATACAGATTTTCAAAAGAGTACGCCTGGAATATCTGTGACGGGGCTACATTTTAATAAATGTCATATTGCTTAAGTTTAATTTCATATCGTTGCGCGAAAGAAGTACCGGTAACAGATATAAATGCTTGCTTTTAAACATCCTAGATGTATGTTAGCTGTTTTTGATATTATCTAAAAGATATGCGACCCTCTTTACATTCCTCACCATGCACTATATCTTTCAATTTGTTCAGTAAACTTTTATGTCCACGGTAGGTTCAAGAGTTTTCGTAACTTGTAAAAGGACAGATTTTCCGGATGACAGTGCATAGTAAACACATTGCAAAGTAGACCCGCTTTACAAAAAGTATAGATGTATAAATTATCAATTTTTATTTTTTTTATAGATCTTACAATAAGTGGTGACAAAATAAATCTGTAATGTAGATTAAATAAATAGCACTAAAACCTGCTAATTTACGAGATAATGGCTGTAACCAGGACCTACATGTATATGTCCATATATAGTATGGGTATATCGTTTGGTCGTATTGGCTCTATAAGGGTCAAACATTTTCTAGATAAGGTAAATATAATGAAATGTTCTAAGTTTAGAAACTATCCGATTGCCGTCACCTCTAGAGATATCCTGGGTAGCAGAAGTTGGTCTCGAACGGTATTAGCAAGGTAATATGACTCCTTGCCGTAGAGTTAGGACTAGTTTGAAAACTTTTCAGACTTAAACATGGTCGAAATAGTGCTATTTCTTAAATGTAACCACTGACCGGTCACTAATTATGACCCTTAAGAGCTACCAAAGGTACCTGATTTATGCCAGAACATACGCATATACGTGCATAGAAGGTAGTTAGTAAGCCAAAATTTCGATTAATGTAAGTCGAAATTTCGAGATGGTGTATCAAAATTTCGATTTACTGAAAACACCAACCTGGAACTAATACTCTTCCGCACTTCTTCCTTTTCCCAAAAAGGTGTTTTGAACGATGTAAATAATGACAGAGGCATAACATTAACTAGTATATTTTCAAAGATATTTTCAACATTTTTAGATACATGCGTAAGAAAATGGGCAGAAGAAAATGAGTTATTGACAGAATTTCAATTTGGTTTTCATAAAGGAAAAAGCAGATAGACTGTGTTTTTTTGTTTTAAATTCAATCATAAACAAAGTTTTAAATGATAAAAATAAGAAACTTTGCTGTACTTTTGTAGATTTTCGTAAAGCCTTTGATGTTGTATATAGAAATGGGATTTGGCTTAAATTGATTAGATATGGAACATCTTTTAGAATAGTAAAAATGTCACAATCTATGTACGAAACTGTTAAATCATGTGTAAGAATTAAGGTATTGGACCCCTTATAGTAATGTTTAAAAAATGGCATTTGCTTGGTATATTCTTAAAGTTGACCATGTTTCACACTGTGTTGCAAATTTTAAACAACTTTTACCGTGGCGTTTTTTGTAAATTTTGTATAATTTATGGTATTTCCTCATGCTCAAGAAGAGACAAAATTCAATGTGATGGCCACTATCTAAAACGTTTGCAGAGAATTCATTACAGCATTAATTTTGATAAAAGAAACATCAAACTATTGTTAAACAATTATAAAACACAAAATAAAACTGTAAAAATCATTTTTTTCTAGGGTGCCTCAAGTAAACAAATTTAATGAGATAGAATTCTAACTCCAACATTGAAAAATTAAGGTTGAATCCTGTGTGTCTGTTTTGAATTTTGCTCACTTCATTAAAAAATAACCTTGGGGCAATAGTAAAACCTACCTGCATTTCTTCCACAATATGTAATCTAAAGAATGAAGGTAAAATAGAGAACTTTTACCGCACGTAACTCAGTATTTTTAAAGATGTCATACTCTACCCCTCCTGATTTAGAGGTAAATTCACATTGAACAACAAAAAATCGCTTATAAAATGAAAATTTTCCACTTTTGTACAATACATCCATAATTAGTCTTGAAAGAAGTAAAAACTTACTAGAAAAAAAGGAAAACATGGAAAAATAATTTGGCCCCAGTGGGGTTTGAACCTACGCCCCCCTGAAAATTGCAGTCAAAGCAGGTTTATGGTAGGAATTGAATACTCTTCAAAAAGGAGATACTCTATTACGGGTCCAATACCTTAAAGGAAGTTTATCAGATTTCTTTGAAAGTATTTCAAGGGTAAAACAAGGAGAGCCTTTGTCTACTCTTCTCTTCGTTTTCTTTATAAATGATATGTATGCGTTTTTGATGAATGATGCAATAGATGTTTTTAGCTTAAATAATATACAATTATTTAACTGCTCTTTGCAGATGACACTGTTTTATTTTTATTTTCATATTCAAAGGAAGGTTTGCAAAATATGCTAAATAACTTGAATCATTATAATGATTGTACAACATAGGGTATAAATATATTAATATAAACAAAACTGTTGTCATGGTATGTAAAAAGGGGAATAGACTAGATATAAGTTTAACATTGTTATCAAGTTCACATACTTGGGTGTCACTGTCAGCAAATGGTTCGTTTTTTTCAGTCGCAGAAATGTTTGTCTAAACAATATTTGAAAGACGTATTCTCATTAAATGCACTGTTTGATAACTTGCACATGGATATATCAGAAAAAAAATAAACGTTTTGATTCAGTGATTCTGCCTATTTTAAATTATGCTTCAGAAGTATGGGGATTCCATAAAGCTCCTGACATTGAAAGAATTCAATTGAAGTTTATGAAATCTGTACTAGGTGTCCGACAACAAACTACCAATTTATCAGTCTATGTCGAACTTGGAAGAGTCCCCATGATTGTATTTAGAAAAATAAGCATACTTAAATTTTGGTATAGAATTTTGAAAAAAAAACCCCAGATTCATTGATGTATAAATTGTTTCATATAAACGATGCTCATGGGAATCATATAAACAAGTGGTCACTTTAAGTAAAAGATCTTGAGAGTTTAGGTTTTACATTTTTATGGAACAGACAGGATGTTACAAATATACAGTTAATTGCAGTTATTCATAGAGTTCTTGATCAATACTTATAACAGTGGTTTAGCGAAATTAGGGATTCTACAAAATTAGAAACGTATTGTATGTTTAAATGTGATTTTTTTGTAGAAAGGTATCTTAGTCTGATATTGACATTACGTTTACTAGGTTAAGATGTTCAGCACATGAATTACTTATAAAAGAAGGAAGGTATAGAAATATTGACATAAATTATAGAATATGCAGTAATTGCAATATGAATCAGGTAGAAACGGAACATCACTTTGTCTTAGTGTGTCCTAGATACAGAGAACTCAGATATGAATGTTTACCCAATTATTATTGTGTTTGGCCTAATATTAATAAATTCAAAAGTCTTATGGATACAACGCGTGTTCAGCTATTGAACAAACAGCTAAGTTTATCTACTTAGCGACTATCAAACGTGAATCATTATAGATTAGCATAGATTCTATTAATAAAATGTTTTATGTAACGTTGTAAGTGATTATAGTAGGTCGTTTGTTTATTCACTGACAGTGTGAACAAGATTAAAAATTACTACGTACATGTCATTTTAAATATGTCAGAAACATACTTTTCTCATATTTTGTACATATAACCGCCATCGATTGTAGTATGGCGATAGATATTGTAAGATGTTTGAGCCAATAAAAATCTTGAAATCTTGAATTTGCACTTGAGAATGAACTGTTAACTGTATTAAAGAGAGGCGATTTTTAAATTTTTGCACTTAGGGTACTTTCGCGATTGTTTAAAAAAGTAAAATCGTGTCACAGGCAACTTGACATTTTGCGACTTTTATTAAAAAATATTATTATTATTATTATACCACATTTATAAAGCACTCTTTTCGTGCACATGCATACGTTCAAAAGTGCTTTACAGAATAAATTACAAACAAATATGCATACAAAAAAATGCATTCCACATTAACAAAAATCCTGAATGTAAAACATACAGATAAAACAAGACAAACATACATGTATGCATATTTAGAAGTATTTAAGTGACCATAGGATAGAATACTGTTCTACGCTGTTTTATGAAAAGAAAAACAGTGTATCTGTCAGTTAACGAAATTTTATACAAAGAAGTGCATTTTATCAGGCTTTTGAAAGCAGATAGCGTGTGAGCTTCCCAGTCTTGACGGGAATGGAGTTCCAAAGCTTTGGAGCAGTGAACGAAAAGCTGCGATTGCCATACATCATGGCTTTAGTTTTTGGCATAACCGATGACAGCGTGTCTTGTGATCTTAGGTTTCTTACTGGTTTATCATATCCCTAATATAGGCAGGGGACTCATTGTGTAAAGGCTTAAAGGTGTGGGTCAGAACCTTGTACTGCACCCTGTATTTCACTGCCAACCAATGGAGCTCCTTCAGAACCGGTGTTATATGACTGCGACGGGGCGTCTTTTGAAGTTTCCACTTTTTCTATTTTAGTGATGACGCAAGCTGCCATGTCCTGGACATGTTGCAACTTGTTAAGTGTGCTGTTTGGAATACCACTTAACAAGGCTTTACAGTAGTCTAGTCTGCGTAATTGTGCATATCCAGCCCGGCACACAGAGTTGACTTGTTGTTCCACATCCATATTGTTGTCAAATACTGCACCAAGATTCCTGACACATTTTGTGGATTTTATCACAGAGTCACCGACCTTCACTGATACGTTAATGTACTTGGAGTTATTCTTTGATGTGAATAATATTACCTCCGTTTCATCAGCATTGAGCCTCAGCATCTGGCAATGCATCCACGAGACAATGTCTGCAGACAGCTCTCAATGCGACGAAAAGCCTCACTTCTAGTCACATCCTCTATCGGCAAAAATGACAGGTATAATTGAGTCATCGGCGTCGAAATGATGGAAGTCCATGACGTGCACCCACGGCTTTAGTGTACATGATATAGTTCTTTGAACGAAGCACTGATCCCCGGGGCATACTGTATTTCATCAAAATAGGCGTCGACAACTCACCATCAACGCATACAGTTTGATATCAGTCACTAAGGTATGATGACATCCATGCAAGTGCTTTGTCTGTGACTCCTAAATGGTGTTCGAGTGTTCGAGTCGGTGTAACAGTGTTTGGTGGTCAATCGTGTCGAAAGCTGCAGACAGGTCGAGTAGCACGAGGACTGTTACAGAATTTTGGTCGAGAGATGTGAGGATGTCATTCTGTGCCTTTATCAAAGCCGACACATTTGAATGAAACTTTCTTGGTAAGCAGACTGTAGTCCCTCTTGTAGCCTTTTTTTTTATTTTGGGTGCAGCTCAAGACGTCAAGACGCGCATCTACTACCTTTCTAAGATTTTTGAAATGAAAGGGAGATTAGACACAGACCTGTAGTTTTTGAGAATATTTGTTCAAGACCTGGTTTCTTAAGCAGGGGTCTTATCCTAGCACGTTTAAACGTTTTTGGTACATAACCTAATTCCATTGCTGTATTTACTATGTTTGTTATCAACGACAAGAGCTCATCAAGACATTTCTTCAAAAGGCATGTTGGTAAAGGGTCAAGTTCACAGGATTTGTTTGGGGATTTTTGTATAATTTGTTTTACCTCTTCTGTCGTTGCAGGGGTCAAATCAATAAGACAGTTTGCTACATCCTGGTGTTCTGAACAATGCAAGTCTGCTGAAACACAATCAGTTTGGCTATGCGAAATAATGTCATTCCTAATGTTTTCAATGTTCTCGATGAAAAGTCACTTCTCCCCAAGTTCCTTTAGGGATGAGTTGGAGGGACGGGCAGCATCATGACTGTCTCCTAGTAGAGTTTTGGTTATCTTGGTCAAACTTCAGTCGTCAATGCCTCGCGACTTTACCTTATCAGAGAAGTAGTCAGTTCGGGCCTGAATTAGGAGTTTATTCACGGTAGCACATAAAGTTGATGGTCGAGTGTTAGGTTAGATTTACGCCATTTCCGCTGAAGCTTGCGTTTTAAGTGTTTAGCCTCATAAAGTTACGTCTGTAAACCACGGACATCTAGGTCGAAGAACGAGATTTTTTGTGCGTAAGGGAGCATGTTTATCTATCAGTAAGGATAATCCTTTTGATTATGCATTTACTAGCTGATCTACGTCTTTGCATTCTGGAAATGTATTTAATGCAAGGGACACAAAAACAAAACAAAAAAAAAAGAGAGAGAAAATGTACAACAAAAACACAACACGAATTACTCTGGTTTATCATATCCCTAATTCGCGATTTTTTGTTTAAATTTTTTCTGTGTGCAAAATTTATGTCACCGAGGATTACACAGGTTGACGAAATAAACATGCCATATAAATTGAACAGTAAACCTGATTGAGGAAGGGAAGGTGGACTTACAACGATATTAAGGGGGCAGAAATAGTAAATTTGAAAAATCCACCCTCGGCATTAAAAAGAAAAACTGACCTCTCATACCCGGGATTACATCAGAAATATATCGAGGGTGACAGATATGTTATATAGTACTTATTTCACACCGACCTAAAACAAATAAGTAAAAACTAACTAATATAATTATCTTATCAAACATGTCCTTTTCAGATAACAAACGAAAGCCTTTTACAGACTATAAAAAAAGAACGTACACCGACTGTGAGTTCTGAAATAGGTGATATTGTTGAAGAGAGGATGAGAAAGGTACTAAGTGAGCAGAACTGGATCCACGAAATTGGCCACTGTTCGCATTGTTTGAGTGTGGAAACACCTAAGGATGAACAAGTCATGCCATTGCACACACAACAAGACGTGAAACTAAATACATGCACTAAAATACCTGTCCCCACAAAGCGTAACCAGTTCTCATCATCACAACAAAACAGGATGCACAGACAGGGAGGTAAAAGTTGTGTATTGCACAACATTATATGAGTTTATACATGATATTTAACACTAAATGTGTGTTCATTATGCCCTCATGGAAAAAAGTATTTGGTTACTTAAGAAATAAGTTCCAAAGCGTGGTTTATCGTAGAATAACCCGTTTTTTGAGTTCTTATGCGTAAGAATATATCACGAAGGCCTGCGTGATATATTGTTTCGCATAAGAACGAAATACTCGGGTTATTTTACTATAAATCACACTTGGGAACTTGTTATTTCGATTCTCACACGACATACTAGTATCAACAGTGTTAGAAAAAGTGGTAACTACTTTTTACGACATGAACTACACTTCGTGCTACGCACCTGGATCATTCTATACACGGAGGATGACGTCACTACTTTGCACGCGCGTGGGTTATCGCAAAATAACCGTTGATTGATTTTCTCCAATGTGTATAAAGGTTATTTGCTGGTCGTGTTAGAATGTTACATAATGTGGTAATGTTTTATGCTACAATTTTTATGATGTTTGAAGATTCGTCACACGTTGCACCAGTGTTTTATGTTGTAGTTAATACTGCATGAGTTATGACCTTTTGTTTATCACATATGGTGTTATAGAGTCTGCATTGTCGTTCGAATTTTTAATTTTCTATTGAAATGATGTATTAAAGACCTGCTTAGGTGAACAATTATCATAGCAAAATACGTGCCCAGAAACAGAATTTAGATTTGGCCTTCTTTTGATGTTTTTAAATGTACAGTACGGGAATTTATAGTCACGAATTCACCTCTTTCATTATTTTTTAAAATTTCTTTCACACTTGCTAAGATGTGAGCATGAGCGGGATTCAGATTTGTATATCATCCTTGATTTGGTGATGTGCATAAAGAGGTCAAACTTAAACGTTGTAGTATAATCACGTAGTTAAACCATTGGCACCAGACCAAAAAGAAAATGCCACTGTACATGTTATACCTCTAAGGTATACTATAAGAAACATAGCCATGATAAACCCATTTCAATCGCGCATTTCTCACCTAAAACGCGTAGTTTGGTACAGTTGTATTATGGATATTGAACAAATGGTAATTTATTTTCCACTGGGTACCGGTCACATTCCTTCAATATTTCTCTGAGATCACGTTACAGAAAGAACTTGGATGAACTTCCCTAATGAAGTTCCAGCCTAGATTACAAAGTTATTCCGATTGGCTTATGTGAAAATGTATGTCAGTCGTCGTTTAGATACATGTATATGCTATAATGCGTATACGCAGCATAAATATGCAAGGTGAATTATAAACAACACAAATGTGTACCAAAGAATGACTTCAAATTCAAAATCATTTACAAGATGAATTTCATTTATCAATGCGAGTTTTGTTGTATAACTGTGAATATTTTGCTTTCTAGTTTTGTTTGTTAACATCTCGCCTAACATGCGTACACTGATGTGACCTCTAGACCAGAGACAATGTGACTGGTGCACGATGGAACATAACTTACCGCTTGTTTAATATGCTTTTTCCCCATTTATCGAACTGCGCATTTTAGGTGAGAAATGTACGATTGAAATGGGTAAGTGTATTTTCCCGTTCATGGACATATGGTTCTTATAGACGGATTTACAACGCTATTGGTTACCATGATGTTTTCCCGGATGTTTTGATGTTAATGCGCATGCGCTCTTTACGCGTGGCAAAAAAACTGCTTAACAATAAGTAAACCTACATAAAATCATCATTATAGTACGAATTGTTTTGCCAAATTAAAGATTTTATCACACAATTTGTTGTACGGAATGGCTTCATTAAAGGCAGATATGGTATTAATCATATCTTACTTGAGAAGCCGGCTTTTTTCTTATTTTCGTCTGAAAAGAATAAGCTTTCCAAAGTCTAGATCCAATCACAAAACAAACATAAAACTTGTTCCTTACATTTGAATTTCATTTTATCTGTCAAAGGAGTTTTTTCTTCAAAAATCAAATAGAGGTTGTATATATTTTTTCTCCGTTCTGGATTTAACGCCGTTTTTCAACAGTATTTCAGTTATATAATGGCGGGCTGTTAACCTAACCAGTGTTCCAGGATTCTATACCAGTAGAAACCTGTTCTCCGCAAGTAACTGCCAACTTCCACACATGAATCAGAGGTGGAGGACGAATAATTTCAGACACAATGTCTTCTATCAAATCGTCATGGAGAACATATGCCTCGTCCAGGGCTCGAATTCGCGATCCGTAGATCTGCGCTGTCCCTATTGAGCTAACAAATTTGTTCTATTAACGAAATATTTTCTGTGTTTAAGGTTCAGTAAAATTTGACGAGAGAGAATGCCTGGCAGATGCGTTAAAGTATCACATTGATGAACTTGTGGAGGGTGTTGTGTTCAAGGACAGCGAATTGCCTGACGCCCTTCTACAAGATGGTTGCATAACAGATGATGAATGTGCGCGAGTGAGAAACAAACTCGACCGCAAAGATCAAGTTCGTGTCCTTGTTAGTGTACTGAAAGGTAGAGATTTAGACGTATTGCAGAAATTTCTGAAACGTTTAAGATCTCAGAACCACAATCTTGTGAAGAGCATAGAAGAGAAATTTGAAAGCAATAAGAAAAGTGAGTTAAAAGGAGCCAAATGCGCCCTCTGCAAACTTACTTCCCAAGTACATCTGAAGTATATTGTTGATAATTTATGGAAGAACGGTTTGATAGATGACGTGTTACATTATTCGGTTGTAGATATAGACACGCCTCTATGTTATCAGGACGGTCTTTGGAAGAGTGTAATAGATTCTTTAAATAACTGTTGTGTAAGAAATCCATCCGACGTCTGTAACAAAATTGTTGACGCATTGACAAAAAAACAGCACTACAAACATATAGCAGAAGGAATAAAGGAGATTATAAAAAACAAGGGAACATTGGTGTGTGTTTGTCGCTTACACTTTATCAATGTTTCTACGTTGTCATTGAGCTCACGTGTATCTTCATGCTCCCCGTACGCCTCAGATTCTGAGATCTCTAACATAACAGAGACCAGCAACATTCAAGAAGGTCGAAGATGCATCGTTAACCAGCCATATCAGACGGTATAATTATCATTTTATTGTGATATACCAACCTTTAATATGACCTGTACATAGCCTTTCTTGAAATATACCATATTAATTTACATTTTTTGTATGAAGCATATCATTATTGTAGGCTTGTAATATGTATATAGCTTGTTACAAGGTCCATATATCCATACGCATTGTATAATTTAATCTTTGTAACTGTAGTTTCCACTTACTGACAAGATAATAAAACTCGGTCAGACATCATTATCGCAAGCGTACTTCACATCACTGATAACGGCTCCTATCAACTCCTTGGTCATACACAAAACATGATTACTCTGCATGACATGTTCAAAACCAATTAAGCCCGACTATTCAAGTATTATATTACACCAGCTTTAAGCAGCTTTGATCTTCAAGTATTATAATATCACTCATCTCAGTTTTAACAATATCTTAGTATCATCAAGTCTAATACAAAACTTGGTCTTGGTAAGGGACAGACTTGATTTGGTTACGTTTCAAGTAACCAACATGTCAAGGTCTCGGGAGTGAAATACTGTACTAGCGTTGATTAAAATTTTATGACCCGGTCCTCACTTCTACTGTATCCTCTTTTATCATTGAAATTCATATGTGGACTGGTCGTAGTGAGGGAAAATAAGTTTTAGTTTTGGGACTGAAAGGTTATGGTCAGTAGGGATGACTTCCCGATAAGCCCCACAAAAAGCAGTGCTTGGACAGGTCAGTATTAGTATTTTCAGATTTAAATTGACATGTTGTCCAGTAAACTATTGTTCATTATGTTGTGCACGAGTAAAACATACAAATGTATTCCGATCGGCAAAGTCTGTTTTAAGCCGTTTCAGTAGCATAGGGGAATTTCTTTTGCGAAATTGATGTCTAAACAGTTGTCACTTACGGGCAGCAACACACTAAATATGTTGATAAAAATTATCTTGACTTTTGATTAGAGTTATCGTTAAAACCTCAAATTATCACACTAGGTTAGCTACTCCGGAGTAGAAAAATGCCACATGTTTTAAGTGGTCACGTGGTAACCTCCTATATTTCTGTGGACGGTCAGTTGATTTTCATGTCGTTCTATGTTATTAATAATGGTCGATAAAACAAATCAGTTACAGGATTTCTTAGTGACCCTCCACGGAATTATGTGGGGTCAGTATGATAAATAGGGTGACTCGGCTAACGCCTTCGTTTATCATACTGACCCCACATATTTCCATGGAGGGTCACTAACAAACTCAATAATTAATTATAGATATCTAGCTTATGTAAAATGTTCTGCACATTCCAGGTTTCTAAAGAAAACTCATACTTAGGAAATGAAGTAATTGGAGAATTTGTATCAGTATCGCAGGCGAGTGTCGGTTTTAAGACTGTACAAGAGAATATGATATTCGAGGAACAGCCCGATGTCCCAGAGAAGAAATCAGTGAAGACGATGGTCAAACTATTCGAACATAACTCTTAAGAAAGTAACAACGGGAAACGACACATGTAACATGATTGTGTTTTGGTAGCTACAATAGTTTCTGTATGTTAACATAACATTGAACAAACCGAAACAAAAGCTATTTAAAATGCGATAATCTATGTTTAAATCTGGATCAAATTTTCAATACAATATTAAAGGTTTAGGAGTACATTATCAAAACACAGAAATATTGATAACATCTTTACCAACAATCTACCTGAACATTACAATCTGTATGATGGATACTTGAAATATTCTCAAGAAGTTGTCTCCCTTTAAAACTGAGTGCCATTTGGAAGATACAAAAATAAACAATTGCTGAAAACTACATTTTACATAGTTATGTGAAATTTCAGCACTGGGATATCATTGCAAATGTATAAGAACAAACAGTTATTTGAAAATGGGGTTGAACTGTCCGAAAGTGTGGCCAATTTGTACAGTTCTTTCTTGAAATTCAATGTATATATCAGTAAACTGATTATCGTTTTGTAGAGTAATATACATGTTTTCTATGCTGTTCAATTTTCATGTGAAACAACCCTTTGGTTCTATGATTTAATGTTGTTTGAGTTTTGTTCACAAAATGTAAAGCTAAGCGTTAACATTCTCGATTGTACATGAAACAATATTATTATACCAGATTTATATAGCGCCCTTTTCATGATCAATTTCACGTTCAAAGGCGCTTTACATAGTTCAAATGCAGCCACAAAGGGCGCATATTATTCATCCTCTACTAGTACAGACACAGAGCGATCTGACCAGAGGGACAGAGTGAGACAAAGCCCCCACGACAGAGAGATCAGAAATCAGATACAGGCTTGTCCGGCTAACTTAGCCTGGTTCTTTAACGTGCCCAGTGTATAGCAGATACATGCAAGGATTGCCTGGGTTCCTGACCAGTACACCTCTAGTTGGGTGGGAAACACTGAAAAGCGTTTCTGAAAATTCCCGAGTAGCTGCCGGGGATCGAACCCCCGACCTCGGGATTGGAAGGCCAGTGTGCAAACCACTGAGCTATCCGTCCACCTATAATATATGTACATGTAAGATATACGTACCGTTTATTGGCTTTTAAAATAGTACAATATTACTGTGGTTGAAAGTACGAACGTATTATGACATCGTACCAACTCGACCACCTTCCGTCTACTGTTTTCAGGATTGTCATTACTGTTCGCTTGTATTATACGTTTGACTATAATGTTATCAATTAGTTGATATAAATTTGCCGAGAACTTTTGTCAAAGGCCAAATTATAAAACAAATATAGAATTACATAATTAATGGCTATTTTATTAATTAACGTGATAATATATATTCAAACAATTAAAAAAAAACGCGATCAAAACTAACCTTAATGTTTAACCTACTTGACTGATTTAGTTCATGGTCTTACTAAGTTCACAAACCGGATGTCCAATACTGCTTTTTTCATTTTAACCCGTCAGAGTATTCGTTTTAACAGCCAAATCATAGTAGCATAAGGCAGTACTAAATTCTTAAATTAACTCACTGGAAATTAAAAAGTAAACCTATCTAACCAGTGTCTTTTTTGAGCCTGCATCATTTTTATTTTTGTCGTACTGGGCGACCTGTGGAGTTTTCACTTTTTTTTCCTTTTCATTGATTAGCGATAACAACTGTAATATTTACAGCCCTAGAAGAAACTATTGGATTTCTAAAAGTTTCTTATTAATGACACATGTTTATGTCTATGTTTTTAGCATGAAGTGCTTTTGGTGAGCTATTGTGATCGCTTACCGTCCGTCCGTTTACTGTAACCATTACTGTAACGTCCATTCCCAAATTTGTTCAATTGAGGGCACCGGCCCCGTTGAAGGACCGCTAGGGCTAAAAATAAAAATACCTTTAAACATTTTTCTCGTGATCTTGATTAAATTTTAGTCATTGTAACGTCCTTTTCCTAATTTGTTCAAATGGGGGCACCCGACCCCTGTGAAGAAACGCAAGAACGAAAATTGAATAACTTTAAACATTTTTTTCTCGTTAACTGCTTGATGGATTTTGATTAAATTTGGTTTGTTGCATCATTATAAGATCCGCTACCCAATTTGTTCAAATCGGGACACCCTAATTCTTTTAGGGGCCGCTAGAGTGAAAAATAGAAAATCTTACGACTTTTCTTACGATCTGCTTGTTGGTTCTCGATCATACTTTATCTGTCGCATCATTATATTGTCCTTTCATAAATATTGTTTAAATGGAGGAGGGGGGAGGGGGGCGCTCTATTGTTGGTTCAAAAAGAGTTAAAAATAGAAATACCTTTAACAACTTCTCATGAGAAGCTTCATAGATCTTCATTAAATTTAATATGTAGCATCAATATAAGGTTGACTCCAAATTTTGTTAAAATGTGGGAGCGTGGGCCCCTCAAGAGACCACTAGAGCTAAAACAGAAATACCTTTAAAGGCACTGACCTCCAGATTTTGGCTAGAAATGGTCTTTCTGTTAAATTGAAGTTTTGTCTTCATAATATTATGACATTAGATATGAGCTTTTGTTTCTAAACTATCTTAAAAATGCCAAATCAAGAAAAAAATGCCCACGTCAGGAATCGAACCCGGGTCGCCGCGGCAGTAAAAACATTCCCACTGCCTTTACCAATATCGCGACGGAGGATTACGTGTTGGACGCGTTAAAATTATAATAGTAGCTCGATCTGGGATGCTGTATTGGCTCGAGTGGATTTTGCCAGATCGGAGATCTCACGATGCGCATAAGTGCCGAGTGTGATCCGTCCTTGCAAAATCCACGAGAGCCGAATACAAAATCCCAGAACCAGGTACTGTTGTAATGACCCTTTTATACCTCCATCTTTATGTTTGTTGTTTTTTATTGATGTCTGTCGATGTTAAAATAGAAATGAGTGAAGTTTTTGTGTGCGCTATTTATAGACCTGTGTCAATACTATGCAAAAGGTACAATACGGATTTTTTCTGCTTGTTAATATTTACTCGTGAAATACAAGCTCTATTTTGACAGAATTTATAAATATATATAATAAAGATATTTATAAATAAGGCAGTTTACCTCGAGTAAAGCGATACAAACGCTTTTTGGTTTTCATTGTAAGAACAAGCTAAAACAACAAATTTTCACGTGTTTCCATGACATATAGTTTGTCAGTAATTAAGTCTTAAAGCTTTCGAAGAAATATAGCATTAGTTTCCTGATACCTATTTTTATGCCCCCGAAGGGAGGCATATTGTTTTTGAACCGTCTGTCAGTCTGTCTGTCCGCAATTTTCGTGTCCGGTCCATATCTTTGTCATCGATGGATGGATTTTCAAATAACTTGGCACGAATGTGTACCACAGTAAGACGACGTGTCGCGCGCAAGACCCAGGTCCGTAGCTCAAAGGTCAAGGTCACACTTAGACGTTAAAGGTCATTTTTCATGATACTGCATTCGTGTCCGGTCCATATCTTTGTCATCGATGGATGGATTTTCAAATAACTTGGCATGAATGTGTACCACAGTAAGACGACGTGTCGCGCGCAAGACCCAGGTACGTAGCTCAAAGGTCAAGGTCACACTTAGACGTTAAAGGTCATTTATCATGATAGTGCATTCGTGTCCGGTCCATATCTTTGTCATCCATGGATGGATTTTCAAATAACTTGGCATGAATGTGTACCACAGTAAGACGACGTGTCGCGCGCAAGACCCAGGTCCGTAGCTCAAAGGTCAAGGTCACACTTAGACGTTAAAGGTCATTTTTCATGATACTGCATTCGTGTCCGGTCCATATCTTTGTCATCGATGGATGGGTTTTCAAATAACTTGGCATGAATGTGTACCACAGTAAGACGACGTGTCGCGCGCAAGACCCAGGTCCGTAGCTAAAAGGTCAAGGTCACACTTAGACGTTAAAGGTCATTTTTCATGATAGTGCATTCGTGTCCGGTCCATATCTTTGTCATCCATGGATGGATTTTCAAATAACTTGGCATGAATGTGTACCACAGTAAGACGACGTGTCGCGCGCAAGACCCAGGTCCGTAGCTCAAAGGTCAAGGTCACACTTAGACGTTAAAGGTCATATTTCATGATAGTGCATTGATGGGCGTGTCCGGTCCACATCTTTGTCATTCATGCATGGATTTTAAAATTATTGGGCATGAATGTGTACCACAGTAAGACGACGTGTTGCGCGCAAGACCCAGGTCCGTAGGTCAAAGGTCCTAAACTATAACATCGGCCATAACTATTCATTCAAAGTGCCATCGGGGGCAAGTGTCATCCTATGGAGACAGCTCTTGAGTTCTCCTTAGCTTACCTGAGCACGAAGTGCTCAAGGTGAGCTTTTGTGATCGACCTGTGTCCGTCGTCAACAATTTGACTGTTAACACTGTAGAGGTCACAATTTTGGCTCATTCTTAATGAAACTTGGTCAGAATGTTACCCTCAATAAAATCTTGGACGAGTTTGATATTGGGTTATCTGGGGTTAAAAACTAGGTCATCAGGTCAAATCAAAGGAAAAGCTAATTAACACTCTAGAGGCCACATTTATAACTGTAACTTCATGAAACTTGATTAGAATGTTAAGCTTGATGATCTTTAGGTAAAGATTGAATTTGGGTCAGGTGGGGTCAAAAACAAGTTCACCAGGTCAAATCAAAGGAAAAACTTGTTAATATTCTAGAGGCCACATTTATGACCATATCTTAATGAACCTTGGTCAAAATGATAATCTTGATGATCTGTAGGTCAAGTTTAAATTTTGGTTAAGTGGGGTTAAAAAACCATGTCGCCAGGTCAAAAAAAAAAACAAAGAAAAATATCAAACAGGGAATGCCACGCACGTCAAAGGAAAAGCTAGTTAACACTCTAGAGGCCACATTCATGACCATATCTTAATGAATTTTTTTCAGAATGTTAATCTTGATGATCTTTAGGTGTGTTTGCTTTGTATGCAAGTGTGTGTGTGTGTTTGTAGTGTGCACGTCTGTGTGCTGTGGGTTTCGTTTTGGGTAGGCTGCGTTTTTTGAACATGGCATTCCCTGTTTGATATCTGTCCTTGTTTTTTTTACATTGTTTCCATCTTCGGAGTATGTCACTTGGGTCGCTAGGTATTGGTGTGGGGCAATCATCAGTTACAATAATTCTAGAGTAACTGATGAACATGTTTTATTTTACTAGGATGCCATTTAATATATTTCAAGTTGTGTTTCTTTAACCGGTGTTTTCTTTTGTTTGTTTCTTTTCACATTGTTATGTGACTGTACTCTTCTGCTGTCATTGTAGTGTTAGTTTGTTTTCGTTCCTAATTGGATTGTTCAGTCTGTGTGTGTTTTCTTTGTGTTCACTTTTCTCGGATGGTTCAATTTTCTTACTTTGTCATCTTTGTTCATATCATGTTGACAATGTTTCTTTAATTGGTGTTTTCTCTTTTGTTTGTTTTTGCTCAGTTTGAGGTGTACGTATACTCTTGTTATTCGGTGTTAGTTTTTGTCGAGCCCGCTTGCGGAAGCGAATACATAGTTCAAATGGCTGTTTGGTGTATGTGCGTCCCTCCATGCGTGCGCCCGTCCGGACCATAACTTTGACATGGTAGAGCAATCTTGTCTATATTTGACATGAATGTTAACCTCAATGAGACAGAGTGTCTTGCGCAAACACCAGGTTCCTATCTTAAAGGTCAATGTCACAGTTGGAGGTCAAAGGTCATGTCAGATCTTGTCCGGCCCATAACTTTGACATGCATTTAGGAATCTTGTTTATATTTGGCATGTTTAACTCAATGAGACGGAGTGTCATGTGTAAACCCTAGGTTCTTATCTCAAGGCCAAGTTAGGGGTCAAAGGTCATTTTAGAGCTTGTCCAGGTCATAACTTTAATAAGTATGAAGCAGTTTTTTTCGTAAATGTTCACCTCTGAGGGAGTGTCATGCACAAACCTCGGGTCCCTATCTCAAAGGTCAAGGTCACACTTGGGGGTCAAAAGTCATTTTAGAGCTTGTCCGGGCTGTAACTTTGCCATGCATAAAGCAGACTTTTTTTATTTTGGCACAAATGTTTGCCTCAATGAGACAGTGTCGCGTGCAACTCCCAGACCCCTGCCTCAAAGGTCAAGGTCATACTTAGAGGTCAAAGGTCAAAGGTCAAAACTTGGGGCTGTTAGTCTTTTTGACACCTGGCGGGCTCGACATGTTGCCCGTGGGTATCTAGTGTTTTCGATTGTGTTTGTTTTATCCAGTGGCTGAACGTTAATTTCTGATATTTCTATTTCATCACCTGATAGGTACATGTCTTCCCATAATGCTTCAACAGATGGTCGGCTGGCTGTTGTTTTATGTTCTTTGTGTTTTGCGCTGGTTTGATATTTTCCATTCTCTGTAATAGCTCAGAGTCGATTAGGGGCGTTTAATCACTGAACTGCTGATTTTCTCTGGTTTGAAAGTTTCAGGAATGAATTTCTTACTCTTATGTCTCTTGATGTAAAAAAAACCAAAGAAAAATATCAAACAGGGAATGCCACGCACCAAAAACGTAGCCTCCTCAAAACGAAACCCCCAGCACGCAGACGCGTGCACCACACACACATACACACACAAAGCCAACACATAAGGACAAAACGAACAACACACACGTACACAAAGCCGACACATAAGACGAAACGAACAAACAAAGGAACACAGTGGGGCACCGCCTTGGAACGGTCAGTGGCAAAAGCACCACTGGGGAGCTTAAACCGGTTTATGGTGCACCTAACCTCACTCTTACCCCCACCATGTTCCAAAGACGTGGGACATTGTAAATAAAAGTAATCCCCTCCAGGTGAAGGTCATTTTCAACCTTGGACTGCGGAGTCTTCTGCTTGTCTTCCTGTGACTTTGAAATTTTATTGTATGATTCAAATTTAACTCTGTTGGTATCTTTACAGGCATTCTTTCGAATTAACTGCTTATTGCAGCCCAATCATATGTAGTAGGTACCGAAATGATATTCTCCCAAACACCTTATTACGTTTGACCAAATCAGGAGCATAATCTGAATGTATAGTATATCAATGTGTTTCTCCCTGGACAGAAATTTGTTTTTTGGTAATTATATGTAGGAAGACATAAATGACAAATATAGCAAAATCTTCCGTCGTGAAATCCATCTAATATAAAACTAGACATTCTTTTTCTGGTATTGCGGTCTTGCAACATTTATCAAGGATGAATGCAATTGTATTTATGGTTTAACAAGGATAAATATCAAACGAGGAATGCCATGTTCCAAAAACGCAGACTCCTCAAAATAAAACTCGCAGCACACGAGGACAAAACGAAAAAAAAAAGGAACAGTGGGGCACCGCCTTGGAACAGTCACACTTGCGAGCTTAAAAAACAAAGACAAATATCAAACAGGGAATGCCACGTACCAAAAACGCAGCCTCCCCAAAACGAAACCCACAGCACGCAGACGCGTACACCACAAACACACACACATACACGCGCACACACACAAAGCCAACACAATACACACACACACACATACACGCGCACACACACACAAGCCAACACATTAGGACAAAACGAACAAATAAAGGAACACAGTGGGCACCGCCTTGGAATGGTCAGTGACAAAAACACCACTGGGGAGCTTAAACCGGTTTATGGTGCGCACCCAACCTCACTCTTACCCCCCACCATGTTCCAAAGATACGGGACAGTGTAAATAAAAGTAATCCCCTCCAGGTGAATCTCTAACACACGTAATGGAAACAAAAAGGCATGGCATGTAAAACACAAAAATGCTCGTGTATAAATATATAAAAAGCAAACCTTTAGAACCAAAAACGTATGTACTCGATGTCTTTTCAGAAGACAGAGCAACAAGAGAAACATTCTTAAGGGCCTGACGAAACAGGCCAGAAGACAGATATCAGAACAGTTCAGTCCTGTAGGATTTAAAAACTGCTCATCATAGAGTCCTCCCCCTCTTCCGTCAGACACAATCAAAGAGGGAAGCGCAGTGTCCAACTGTAAACGGGTTGAACACTAAACATGCGGTATGTCTCAAAACAGTTGGGTCGTAACCTCTTTTTATAAAACGTTTTATAATTTTACCAAATACATTTGGAAAATTACCATGACCCAAGATCTTACGAAGTTTGTAAACCACATCCCCATAAAAAACGGGTTTAGAAATACCTTCTCGCAGAAGTGTCTTTAAATTACTATTGAATTTTAAAACTAAATCAGAATTACGATAGTAGTATTTAGCAAAATATTTACGCAATTTGTAATAACGGTAGCCTTGCTGAAGAAGTTTACTTGTAATATATTGAATACGTTCATTGAAATGCTTGACATGACTACACGCTCTAGCAAACCGAATAAATTGAGAAATATATACCCCATAAGTTGTAGCCTGAGGTAATCCCCATCCAAATGGGGAAAATTTACAATATTAAAATTAAAATCATCTCTCTTGTCATAAATTTTGGTATGTGTAATATTGTCATAAATAGAGAGATGTAAATCTAAAAATGAAGCATCAGTATCCGAATTGTTAGTTTTAATTAACTGAAGCTCCCTAGGATAAATAGTACCTACCAATTGACCAAAAAACGGATTATCCATATTAAGAATATCATCCAGATAGCGTGATGTATTATTAAATGCAGTTATAACATCTGCCTGCGTATCTGGAGAAAGGCTCAACATAAAGTCTCGTTCATAACAATATAAAAACAAATCTGCGACAAGGGGTGCACAATTTGTTCCAATGGGAATACCAACTACTTGTCTAAAAACTGCATTCCCAAACCTGATGTAAATGTTGTTCAATAATAAGGAAAGGGCTTTACAAACTTCGTCACAGATCCACATTGTATAATGTTTAATAATATTGCTAGTAAAAAAAGCTTTATCAAAATTGCAAGCGAGAAATGTAGCATTCTCTCTGGCAAAAATCTTTTGAATTAGGGCAGTTAGTTTGTCATTTATTAAGTTATGTGGTAAAGTGGTATACAAAGTAGAAAACTCGTATGTACTGACTGTAGATACAATGTAATTATTAATTTTAAACTTATCCAGGATTTCGCCAGAATTTTTAATCGACCAAAATAAGTGTTTACCAGAGTTTTCGTATACTTTATCGCAGTATCTTTCCACGTGCCTTAAACCGGGTTATGGTGCGCACCAAACCTCACTCCTGCGCCCATCATGTTCCAAAGACACGGGAGAAATCTTCTGTTGTCAGGTACAAAACTCTCCACTCTACTTGCTAGATATTTAAAATCAACAACAGCAGTAGTGTAGTTGTCCACAGAGGAGTAGAAAACACCTTTATATTTTGGAGGCAGATTCTACAGTAGCATGAATGCCAGCAGCTTCATTTTATGTGTGCCCTTTTATTATATATTTGTGTTAAAAATACAAGGATAAATATCAAACAGGGAATGCCATGTCCCCAAAACGCAGCTTCCCCAAAACGAAACTCGCAGCACACAAATGTGCACAATACCAACACACGCACGCACGTACACACACTCTCATACAAAGCAAACACACCGAGGACAAAACGAACAAATAAAGGAACACAGTGGGGCACCGCCTTGGAACGATCAGTTGCAAAAACACCACTGGGGAGAAAAAACTATAACATTGAAGTATAAAATTTGCTGACAGTTCCCTCATCCTCAATGTAACATACATGAGGCAATTCTCTTACACACCTCTGCTCGCAGTTCCCTCATGCTAAATGAAAATACATGAGGCAATCTCGCACGTACCTCTGCTCGCAGTTTCCTCATGCTAAACGTAAAATACATGAGGCAATCTCGCACGTACCTCTGCTAGCAGTTCCCCAATGCCAAACGTAAAACACATGGGTCAGTTTTGCACGTACCCATGCTCGCAGTTTCCTCATGCCAAACGTAAAACACATGAGACAGTCTCTTGCACACATCTGCTCTCAGTTCCCTCATGCCAAACGTAAAACACATGAGGCAATGTCGCGCACCTCTGCTCGCAATTCCTTCATGCCAAACGTAACACACATGAGGCAATTTTGCACGTACCTCTGCTCGCAGTTCCCTCATGCCAAACGTAACACACATGAAGCAATCTCGCACGTACCTCTGCTCGCAGATCCCTCATGCTAAACGTAGAACACATGAGGCAGTCACTTGCGCACATCTGCTCACAGTTCCCTCATGCCAAACGTAAATAAAAGATGAGACAATATCGCACGTACCTCTGCTCGCAGTTCCCTCATGCCAAACGTAACACTCAATAAGTAATCCCGCACGTACCTCTACTCGCAATTTCTTCATGCCAAACGTAAAACACATGAGGCAATCTCAGACGTAACTTTGCTTGCAGTTCCCTCATGCCAAACGTAAAACACATGAGGCAATCTTACGCACCACTGCTGAGAGTTCCCCCATTGCAAACGTAACACACGTGAGACAATCTCACACCTATCTCTGCTGGCAGTTCCCTCATGCCATACGTAACACACAGGAGGCAATCTCACACCTACCTCTGCTGGCAGTTTCCTCATGGCAAACGTAAACACACGAGGTAATCTCTTACGTACCTCTGCTGGCAGTTCCCTAATACCGAACGTAAAACATATTAGGCAATCTCGCACCTAATCTGCTGTTAGTTCCCTCCTGTCTCAAAAGTAACAAAAGGAGACTGTTTTCTACAATAAGGGTATAAGGAAAATGGTTAAGGGATAGTGTAAGGGTATAAGGGGTAATGGTACAAGGGGGTAAGTGGTGATGGTATAAGGATTAAGGGATGGAGTATTGGTATATGGGGTAATGGTACAATGGATAAGGGGTAATTGTACCAGGGATAAGGGGTGATTGTATAAGGGATAAGGTTTTAATTTTTTTTTTCCAAACGTATGTACTTAACACTATTGCTTTAAGATAGCCGATTTCTTTACAAAATTCCGTTTACAAAGTTCGCATTCCATTGATTTCAGACCCAAGGAATCAAGAGCTCAACTAAATCCAAGAGCAATCATCAAAAGCAGAACAAGAAACAGACACAGGAAAATGAACCAGGAACAGTAAACAGCGAGCACATATAATCAAAGATACTGAATTCCTCTCTCTGTGAGGAAGTCTACAGTCTGGTTGTTACAGTGGCTTTCGTTTTGAGGAGGCTGCGTTTTTGGTGCGTGGCATTCCCTGTTTGATATTTGTCTTTGTTTTTTTTACATGGGACTCTTGCCAATACAGATACTCTGTATAGTACATGCAATCGAAGATCAGCACTTCCAGGTTGTTTCTTCCACACAAGCTATGAAGTGTCGTAAAGTTCAACGGAGAAACAAGTATTGCTGCAATTGGTGGGTTATCCATGTTGACCTGTGATGCAACGGGAAAGGAGGGAGGGCTGACGAGTGAGGGGTGACGGGTATAGAACATACAAGGGATAAGGGGCATTTGTATAAGTAATGATAAGTCAAACTGTCAAAGACGTGCTGCGTTAAAGTCCGTAATAGTTACTTTTATCGAATTCAATTGAAAAAGGTACAATCTGACATACACAAGTAAAAAGGGAGCCATACTTTGGCTTAACCGTAAATTACAGTCATATTTCAGCTTCCCACTATATTAGTATAGTAGTTACTGAGAAAAGAAATTATACCAACAAAAAGTTACAAAATATTTAACATCTTTAGCATAACGTAGTAATTCTATTGATTCAGCTCTTTCTTCAAGAGGGACTCACAACTTTCTCTGCTCTGATTTCAACACTTTAAATATATATTTAACACATTTACTTTAAAATATAACCGATTTCTTTAGAACAGTCGTTTTCAAAAATGACATATCAAACTCTGGTTTGAAATTTCAATTTATGCATGCGCAAACAATAAGTTTAGTTCGATCCAATAATAAAACATATCAAATACTAACTTAAACTTTAATAACATAATATATATATATTTATTTTAACTTGCACTGAATTTGTAGAAGACTCAAAATATACACTGCGACTTTTAAAAATCTAAAACATTAATTAAAAATAAGCCAATTGTCAGACTGTTTTCTACAATAAGGGTATAAGGCAGAGGGGTTAAGGGATGGTGTAAGGTGTAATGGTATATGGGTAATGGTACAAGGACTGGAAAGCTCATCACTGGGAGTCAACAAATAAAAGACCTCTTTTAGGTCAAAGCGTTGTTACATTTTAACACATAATAAGGAATAAGGCCTATATTTGAATGTCATAAGTTTATATCTAATGTTTTGGAAAGATACATACATCTTTGTTAATATTTGTAGATATTATACATGTTTATAGGTAATAATATATATTATATCTATCTTTAGTGTACCTGTACATTTCTCTAAAATGTCTTTCTGTATAGCATTATATTGTTATGGGCCGGTGGCCAGTATCAAATAAACATTTTGTCCAAAAAAAAAAAAAAAATATATAAACTGGGTTTGTCATTTATAAAAACTTTCTTTTTCTATAGCCTTATTTTTATTTTTTCTATACGATTTATGTATTCTTCGTGTTAAATGATTTTCCTTTTTCATATGATACATAAAAATCACACCTGTCTTTGGTAGGCTTATGAAAGCTTGGGTTGAATTTGGTGTCAATGATATTGCGATAAATCCGCAGGGACACACGAATACTACAATCTTGTTCACATTGCTCACGATACATTCTGTACATTTCACAAGTTCAGACCAGCAGGCAAATAAGACATTTTACTGTCTTTTCTACATTAATGGCTATCAACGCATTTGAAACTGTGTTTTCTTACATTTCTACTGGAGTCCTGTATTACTCGACTATGTTTACCTCGACCGACTTCAACACAGACACCAATTCTAGATCGTTATCTACTGGCGGTATGAACCATTTCATCAGAAACACTTGCAAAAAGAACAATTAGAAAATACTGATATAAAGTTTTTTCAGTGACCACTGTATTGTGTTGGTTCAATACCTAAGCACGGCATTTGTACGCTTAACTTTATATACTTTCTAATAGCATGTACGTTCCTAAATAGTGCGTTTGTGTCTTAATATAACCCAGTTTACAAAAGTTATGGAAAAGGCATTCTGTTTCATCGTCTGAAAATTTCTGTGGACATTTATACCTAAAAAATAACCCACACACTGGGTTAATGGAAGTAGTTGATTATACTTTACCGTTGGCTAAGAAAACGTAGCTCTGGTCTTCATTATTTTCGTCTTTTTTGCAATATTTGTGCTCAAACCATTTTCGTTTGGAATTCTTTTCCTACCCCTCTAATTGGGTGAACTACAGATTCATTATTAACATGATATTGGTGCTCTTGACTACTAGATTGAACGTGCATACTTATAACAGTATTTTCTTTTGTTTTATAATTTATTACAGGAACATTATCAGAATCAGCGTAATCGTCAGCCTCATAATCAGGATCCTTAAAATCATTATCATTACATATTTATCATCTTCAAACAGACTGAAAATCATAAAGTTTACATGCTATCTCCCCTTCATTAACAGAATCAAATCCCGAAAAGTCACCATTAGTGTCAGAAGAACCTGGGTAAAGAACTTCATCTTGAAGTTTTAGGCTTGCTACTTCATACTGGACATCGCAAGGTAACATCATAGATGCAGCTAAATGTCTAATAAATAAATAAATAGAGTCCACAAATATTTTCTTGACAGGTCATAGTAATAAAACCATCAACCACATTCGTTTCTGCTGTGTGGATCAAAGAAGTAAAGTTTGTTTAAATTCTTTAAAATAGCACTGGAGTAACATGGGTTTGAGTTTCTCATTGTGAAAACACAGACCCCATTTTCTTGCAGAGATTGTCTCCAAAACACCCTCCTGTTTTTAACATGACAGGTCATTTCTAACTGTAGGTTCAGACTTTCTTCAGAAATGGCAGAATATATCCTCTATTTTCAGGTACTCAATTGAAATATATCAATGTAAAGTCTTTCGCCCATTTTTGAACCGACTTAAGAAAAAAACTTTTCTTGCGTATATCCTATTATTTCAAGAAACGTACTTTTAGACGGAAAATATTAGGAAGAAGAGGCTAACAAATCATGTTGAATATGATAATCCTGATCTCGCACCAAAAAGGTTATCCAAAGGTTTGACAGCACTAATTGCGATGATGTAAAATTGACGCCAGTTAGTAAAAAAACAACAACAACAAAAAAAGAAAGAAAAAAAGAAAACAACAACAGGCAAACGTAAATTACAAAATAGTGTATACATCCTAACATTGAAAACAACTACTGTTAGTATACATTTTAACATTAAAATACAATGTATACATCTTAACTACTGTATACATCTTAACATTGGAATACAATGTATACATCTTAACATTGAAATATAGGGTATACATCTCATTGAAATATATGTAATACATCTTAATTTTGACATAGAGAGGCATACATATTGACATTCAACTATGTTATATACACCTCAACATTTAATATGATTTATATATTTCAACATGGTGTATACATCTCAACATTGAAATATGGTGTATGCATCTGTATACATCTCAACATTGAAATATGGTGTATGCATCTCAACACTGAAATGTTATGTTATCATCTTAGCATTTAAATATGCTGTATACATCTCAACATTGAAATACAGAGTATTCATCTCAACATTGAAATGTGGTATATATATCTCAACATTGAAATATGATGTATACATCTCAACATTGAAATGTGCTGTATTACATTGAATGTTGTGTATTCATCTCAACATTGAAATATGGTATATTCATTTTTTGTAGGTTTAACACCGGTTTTCAACAGTATTTCAGTTCTGTAACGGCGGGCAGTTAACCTAACCAGTGTTCCTGGTTTCTGTACCAGCACAAACCTGTTCTCCGCAGGTAATTGCCAACTTCCCTACATGAATGAATCAGAGGTGGAGGACGAACGCTTTCAGACACAAAGTTTTTTTATCAAATCGTCACGGAGAACATATGCCGCGCCCGGGGATCGAGCTTACGACCCCGCGATCCGTAGATCTGCGCTCTCCCTATTGAGCTAAGCGGGCGGGCATCTCAACATTTAATACAAAGAGAAATCTTTAAATTTTTACCCTGGTAATGATTAGTGACCTCTTTTTCTCGTTGTATAGTAAAGAAACTAAATTATCACGATATATGAGATGTCTGGTTACTACAGTTCGACAAATAAACGTTTTAATCTGCCATAAAGACAATATAAGACAATCGGGTAAATAATCATAATGTCAAAATTAACAGCAGTATGATATATGTTGGTCATTTGCAATACTGAGTACAATTTAACATTATATATCTGATAATATGTTCATATATAAAACAGAGGCAAACACAGTTGTTAGACAATGAATACATTAGCAAAAATACCTCCACCAAAAAAAAAAATGTTTCGAAATGTACTAAGTTAACGGCAAATTTTATTTCAATTATCGGGAGACTAGCGTAGCAATGACTAGTTACATGTATATATGAGAGAATCAGCAAGGAAAATATGTACATTATGCAACCATTTTAATAAAACAAGGAAGGAAAAGAGAATCGGTTACAGGGTTTAAATTCTCACAGTCACGCTGACTATTGTTATGAATATTATCAGTTTGTTAATCAAGTTTTAAACACAAAGACGAGTGCTAAGTTGAGATATCTTTTCAACGTAAAATCTATTTTTGGAGACTGGCACATTTTTGTATGTACATTCTTTCGTATTTAGAATTGTTGGATAATAAGACGTTGAGGTAAAAGGAATTAATAAGCTGAAACCAAAATGAATGTTTGGCCAAAGAGTGGTCAACAAATTAGAAATATCTCGCGACCGTTCGACGTTAAACACGATCTCCATGTTGTTGGACCAGATGAGTACAAGCACAGACAGGTAGACATTGATGATCACAAGAATAAAGACCGCCTACCAATAATCACGGTAAGTGTTACATAGTTATTTGAATTTATTTAAAGACAGTTATGCAGAAAAACGAGATCACTATCCGAATATCATCATGCCACGTATAAGCTTCACCTTTTTCACTAAATGAACAATTTTTGAATAGTAATTATCAGCTGATGCTGCGTTGAAATATAATTCCTATAAACAGATTAAGAGTAATCCATCCAACAAATCGTAAAAAGCAAAACTTTTGTGTTTTCTCCAAATATTGTAATTTCATTCAGGGAATGCTTTTGGTACTTAAATACTTGATTACGCGAAATGTAAATTATTTATAATGGATTTCATTTCAGTAAGTAAGAGATATTTAGAATAAAAGTTTTGTCAACGTGGAGGTCTGGCAGTTAGACATTTCCACTGTTTTTCCCCTTTGTAACATTTCGGACTTACTTATTGCTATTCTGTTCTTTTAACTAAATATAAATAAAAATTACCTTTGAAGTGTCGAGACTACACGTGGCCATCAGCTCTCAGCAGGCCAGTTGTCCGCGCTTCGATGGAGCCATGCGTCTAAGCCATAGAATAACCAAGGCCAGATGCCTTATTTTTAAACATTTGTGATGTCATTTGTCCGTCATTTTCTCCTATTTCCACACACATGCAGACGTCGCTATACGAGGGTTGTTCAATTAAATCGGAGACTCTTGGAATATTTTTATTGACGTCCGACTGCAATTATTTTACACACATGCAAATGATTTTTATTAAATGATAACTTTGCAAAAGTGTTTTAGAGTTTTTATTGAGGTCAGAAACATGTGAGCGGCGCAACATGTAAGGCGCAACATTATAGAATTTATTATCCGTTTTCAAACGTATCGACGCATACTGTCAGTACTTTCGCATTTAACGTTCATATATATGTTAGAGTAGATCATATCGAAGTTACGCTGCCAAATTTCAAGTAATTGACATCATTAGTTCTTGATCAGTTTTCGTTTCATGCATACGATTAATCGAACACAATATGTAAAAATGGCAATGTCGGAGGATGTCACGGGGTACCGAAAAATCATGAGATTATGTGTAGAATACGAAATAACTTCTCAATAAACCCTTGAAGAAGCTGTTACATGTTGAGAGGTATCAAAATGTTCCGCGGATACTGATCTGTAAGTGTTATCGCAGATTTTCTACTGGACATTCAGAAACTATGCCCCAGTGCGATAGATGTTATCAATTTGCGCCAGATACAAAACGTAAACTCCGACAGTAGGCAAATGCGAGAAAAATCTGAAATTACAGGTTCTTTTGTGATGGGTTCCTCATCCATCGAAAGTGCATTGAACACGAAGAGAGTATTTTGAGTAAGGATGTACATCCCCCTGTGGTTGCCGATAACGAAACGACGTGTGTCATTCGCAGCTTTGTGCTCAAATTACGTCTCCCCCAGACATATTGTTTTTGCCCTGTCCGTCCGCCCTTCCGTCCGTCACTTCATTTCCGATCAATAATTGGAGAACCATTTGACCTAGAACCTTCAAACTTCATAGGTGGTAGGGCTTATGGAGTAGACGGCCCCTAATGGTTTTTTTTGGGTCACTTCGTCAAAGGTCAATGTTACAGGTGCCTGAACATGGAAATCATTTCCGATCAATAACTTGAGAGCCACTTGACCCAGAATGTTGAATCTTCATAGAATTATTTGACAAGAAGAGTAGACGAGGGTCACTCTATTAAAGGTCAAGGTCGCAGTGGACAGAACATTGAAATCTATTTCCGATCAATAACTTAAGAACCATTTGATCTAGAACCTTCAAACTTCATAATTTGATAGGGCTTAAAGTGTAGATGACTATGTTGTTTGGGGTCACTTGAGCTAAGGTCAAGGTCACAGGGGCCTGAACATAGAAAACTCTTTCCAATCAATAACTTGAAAACCACTTTACCCGGAATGTCAAAACTTAATAGGATGATTGGAGATGCAGAGTAGACGACCCTTACAGATATTGGGTCACTCGATCAAAGGTCAAGGTCACAGGGGCCTGAACATGTAAAATCGTTTCCAGTTCGTAACTTGTGAACCACTAGGTCTAGAATGTTTAAACGTGTTGGGATGATTGGACATGCCAAGTAGATGATCCCTATAGTGTTTTTTTGACTTTCGCTCCTATCCTCTATTGACTTCTTGCTTATACGCTTTTCAACAAAAGCATCTTCTACTTCAACTTCATGTAGAATCATAATTCAGAAACACATTTTATTGCTATTTTTTCTGAGTGTTTTTCTGAATGCCGAGTTAAATTACTGCGAAAACCTCTTGAATTGATGTAAATTATTTTTCATGTTTTTCCCAATATCTACGATTTAACTGGACAACCCACGTACATTGTAGTTTCATCCAAATTTTTGAAATAGTGTACTGATCTGATAAGCAGTTACATGTGTGCCGTTTTAAACTGCTCCAAACGTATATGTATGTTCATGTGATTATTTAAGACACAAAGATTGGACGAGCTAGCGAATGCCATAGAGAAGGACATGCAAATGAAAACTGCTGTATCTATACGAGAGACACTAATTAAAGAGTTGTTAGAAAAAGATGTAACACACAAAACTTTTCGAAGCGTTTATACTCAAACTACACCTACAGCTGAACTTACCGAAAGAGTGGCAGAATTTAAGAAGACAGTACAGGACAACGACACCACCAGTAGTGCAAAAAGCGAACAAGACAACGTAGATGGCATCGTTACACCGAAAGCTCGAGCGACAGAAGTCGGTCGTTATTCGATGCAGTTGGCGAAGAATCTTTGTTTATGTACGATTAAACCAAGAGCTAAATCAACAATCATAGAAAAAACAGGTAAATTAAGAACGAATAAATGACCTGCTTAAAGGTAATTCTGTCGGTTCGGATATTTTTCTGAAATGAAAATTTGGCTGCTGGTTTTTCATATCATGATAATACTGAACAGTTTCTATCTACAAGAAATGAAATAGAGTCAGTCTAACGTTTGTTCGACCAGTTAGAAGAACACACCTTGATATCCAAGTGGTAGAAAGTCCGATTCGAGTGCGGGAGATCGTGAATTCGTGTCCTGACCGCTTCATACCAAAGACATGATGGGTTCCTAGTGGTTTAGAAAAGTCCGGATGTTCTGATATTGTATCTGTTACCTGCCTAAACCAAAAAGAAATACCGTTATGTCATGGCGTTTATTTTTGCATAATTTCAG